>NC_053023.1:329524669-329626128 GCF_003073215.2 Triticum urartu | reverse complement strand
TGAGATATAATATACCCCTCTTCTTCAGAGTGGGTTTAGGCGGTGGTTTAGAAAAAGTTCAATCATCATAATTTTTCAATATGTTATTAAATAATTCCTCAGCTTGTCCAATAGTTCATTCCCTAAAAACACAACCATAACAACTGTCTAGGAAATCCCTAGAAGCATCGGTTAGTCCATTATAGAAGATACCAAGTATTTCATTTTTCTTAAGCAAAGCATTAAGTAATTCGCAAAGCCTCCCCCAAGCTTGTGGGAGACTCTCTTCTTTAATTTGAACAAAGTTAAATATTTCTTGCAAGTTAGCTTGTTTCTTATGAGCAGGGAAATGTTTTTCAGAGAAGTAACAAATCATATCCTGGGGACTATGCACACAACCAGGAGCAAGAGTATTGTACCAAGCTTTAGCATCAATCTTTAATGAGAACGTAAATAATCTGAGAATAAAATAATAGCGAGTTTTCCCATCATGAGTAAAAAGGGTGGCTATGTCATTCAACTTAGTAAGATGTGCCACAACCATTTCAGTTTCATAACCATGGAAAGGATCAGATTCAACCAAAGTAATTAACTCTGGGTCGACAGAGAATTCATAATCCTTATCATCAATAAATATAGGTGAAGTAGCAAACTTAGGATCACATTTAATTATAGCATTCAGAGATTATTCTTTATACTTGCGTAATAATGTCTCTAGATCATCTCTATCCCTACAAGGAAGAATATCTCTAGTTGTCTCCTCATTCATAACATAACCTTCTGGTACCTTAGGCAATTCATATCTAGGAAGGCTAGTTCTAGCAGGTGTTTCAGGAGATTCAGTATCAAGCTCATCATCAGATTCAACAAGTTCATGTTGTATTACTCTACAATTTGTTTATCAAGAAATTCTTCAAGTGACACATCATCATTATCAAGAAAGGTACTAGCATCATCATAAGCATTATCCATAGCAGAAGTAGCATCATCAATAACTTGCGACATATCAGAATTGATATCATGTGGTGGTGTTGCAAGTTTACATACAATAGAAGGTGAATCTAAAGCAGAACTGGATGGCAGTTCCTTACCTCCCCTCGTCTTTGAGGGAAAAACCTTAGTCTTAGCATCCTTCAGATTCTTCATAGTGATAATATGATAATAATCCCAAGTGACTCAACAAATATAGCTATGGTCCCTGGCAACGGCGCCAGAAAAAGGTCTTGATAACCCACAAGTATAGGGGATCACAACAATTTTTGAGGCCAGAGTATTCAACCCAAATTTATAGATTCGACCCAAGGGGAGCCAAAGAATATTTGAAGGTATTAGCAGTCGAGTTGTCAATTCAACCACACATGGAGATTAATTATCTGCAGCAATGTGATCAGTAGCAAAGTAATATGATAGTTTTGATAGTAGTAGCAGTAGCAATAGTAATGGTAACAGTAAAAGCAGTAGTTTTGTAACAAGTGCAACAGTAAAGATAGCAGTAGTAACTTAGCAAGAACAATATAAGATAAATTTGAAGGCTTTGGATCGGTGACTTGTTGGATGATATTCATCATGAGACAGTTATAACCTAGGGCGATACGGCACTAGCTCTAGTTTGTCAATATAATGTAGGCATGTATTTCGTAAATAGTCATACATGCTTATGGAAAGAACTTGCATGACATCTTTTGTCCTACCCTCCTGTGGCAGTGGGGTCCTATTGGAAACTAAGGGATATTAAGGCCTCCTTTTAATAGAGAACCAGAACAAAGCATTAACACACGGTGAATACATGAACTCCACAAACTATGGTCATCACCGGGAGTGGTCCTGACTATTGTCACTCCGGGGTTGCCGGATCATAACTTGTAGTAGGTGACTATAACTTGCAAGGTCGGATCTAGAACATGGATATAATGGTGATAACATAAATGGTTCAGATCTGAAATCATGGCACCCGGGCCTAAAGTAACAAGCATTAAGCATAGCAAAGTCATAGCAACATCAATCTTAGAACATAGTGGATACTAGGGATCAAGCCGTAACAAAACTAACTCGATTACATGATGAATCTCATCCAACTCTTCACTGACTAGCAGGCCTACGAAGGAATTACTCACTCCCCGTGGGGAGCATCATGTAATTAGCGATGGAGAAGGGTTGGTGATGACGAAGAACGTAGACCCCCCTCTCCGGAGTCCCAAAAGGACTCCAGATCTAGCCTATCGATGAAGAATAGGAGGTGACGGTGGTTCTGTCTCATGGGTCGCGATAATTCTTTCTCCGTGATTTTTTTCTAGAAAAATACGATTTTATAGTGTCAGTTTCAGGGTCTGCAGGGCCACCAGGTGGGGACAACCCACCTGGGCGCGCCAGGAGAGGGGGCACACCCTGGTGGGTTGTGCCCACCCGGGTGCCCCTCTCCGGTTGGTCTTAGCTCCAGAAATTCTTGTTTATTGTATAAAAATTCCTCGCAAAGTTTCGTTCCATTCTGAGAACTTTTATTTCTGCACAAAAACAACACCATGGTAGTTATGCTGAAAACAGCGTCAGTCCGGGGTTACTTTCATTCTAATCATGCAAATTAGAGTCCAAAACAAGAGGAAAAGCATTAGGAAAAGTAGATCCATTGGAGACGTATCAGCGCCACGTGGTGCTCAGGAGCCAAAGGGGCCTAACTTGCCAAGCGCGCGATGGGACAGCACGACGGGCTATGGCCCACCACTGCGCGCCCTCGGCCCACGCGTGCGGATTTATTGCGGCGTCGACGAGTCGGTTGCCATCCTTGAGGCATTTATTGCGCGTGAATGTGCACACTTATTGTGGGGAAGTAGGAAGGGCGAGCGCAAATGATCACACTTCACCACGTTTGAGCCGTGGCTTATAAGTTGGGAGGACAGGCAGCGGAAATCATTCTCGCTCGCGCTCCCCTGCCTCCTCGTCCTCCTTCTGCTTCTTGCAACTGCCGCACGCTGCCATGCCTGCTGCTTCGAGCAGAGCTTCGCCGCCCATCTTCTCTTCTCTTTCTTGCTCCACCTCGTCTCGCTGATAGCGCTCCCGTCGGGCATGTGGATGGGCTCTTCCATCACCGCGGAGGATATTGCGTACCTCCGCTCCACCAGGCACTTGATGAGGGAAACAAAGGTTGTCGTGTGCCTGCCGGAGGGTGAGCGGGAGCCGCGACCGGAGGGGACGGAGCACGTGGTCTTCTACCCGCACTTCAAGTGCGGGTTTGGCCTCCCCGCAAGCCACTTCTTCCACACCTTCCTGTAGTTCTTCGGGCTCCTGCCCCAACATCTTGGCGCAGGCGCCATCTTGCAGCTCTCCGGATTCGTCACCCTGTGTGAGGAGTACCTGGGGGTCGAACCCACGATTGATCTCTGGGTGCGCCTCTTCACCTTGAAGCAGTAGGGCCTAATGGCCAGGGAGATGTCTGAGGGACACTACTAGAAAAAGGGCTATAGATGGGATTGACACTAATGGCGCACCAGACAAGCGGTGCGCCATTAGTATATACTAATGGCGCACCACCTTCTGATACGCCATTAGAGCTGAAACTACGAATGGCGCACCTGGCCCAGGGTGCGCCATTAGTATCAATTTTTTTTGAACTAGTGCGCCTGTCCAAACATACTAATGGCGCATCCAGACACAGTGCGCCATTACTAGTTGTAACTAGTAATGGCGCACCTGTCGGAAAGTGCGCCACTAATGTTGTTTTTTTATTATATTTTTTATTCCTTTTTTTGCAAAACTACTAATGGCGCACTGTTCGACCGTGCGCCATTACTAGTTTAAACTAGTAATGGCGCACTGTGGAACAGTGCGCCATTAGTATGTTTTTTTTGCAAAACCACTAATGGCGCACCACCAGAAGGTGCGCCATTAGTAACCTGGATTACTAATGGCGCATTTAGAGTTGGTGCGTCATTAGTAAGTGGGCAGCAACAAGATATTTTGGACAGCCTCTCCTACCCACACTCACTTTTCCCCACTTCATTCTCTCCACCTCCTCCTTGTCTCGGGTGCCTCCTCTTTTTCACCTCATTTCCACCATAGATTCATTCAATTTAAGTGGTTAAATTACCTTGTTTTGATAGGTAAGTAAGGGGGGAAGCTATATTTATGTTGTTCTCCCTACAACAATGTGCACATGCACTTTTTATGGCCTAGCTAGATCTATGTATGTTCGTGGTGTTGCATATGTTTGTGGTGTTGCATATGTGTTTGTGTTTGGAGGTGTACCGGTATTTGAAATGCGATAGTTGCCAATATTTTGCCGGAATGTTGATTCATTTCCGTTTCAGCGAGAATTTTGGCATTAAGCATTCTTTTTGGTCCTATTTTTAGGGAAAGTCATGCCAAATTTTTTCTTGGTTCTAAAATATCGTTTTGCTCTACCCCGCAGGCGACCATGGTCCGCACGATGACCGAAGGCATCGTGAATAGGTTTTTGAGGTCCGCGAAGGCCGAGATGCTTCAAAAGAACGAGATGGAGATAAGATGTCCGTGTCGAAGATGCAAGCTGAAGAGCCTTATTGCGGACCCGGAATCCGGGCAGGTGCGGGACCACCTGCTCTTGCGTGGTTTCATGGATGGCTATTGGTGGCAAGGTGATGAAGATGACTACGAAGTCGTCAATGGGGGCCGGGCAAGAAATGAGGAAGGGCAGCAAGACAACGACCGCGGCTCGGGTGGGCGAGAAGACGAAGAATCCCCAGGAGATGATCACGATGGTGATGCTGTACACAGTCATCATGTAGAAGATGCAGGACATGATGATGAGGAAGATGCCGGAGCAGATGACGGGCATGATCATGAAGATGATGATGCCGGCGGAGCAGACGACGCTGGACCATCGATGGGCTGGGTGCAGGACCCTCATATTCAAGAGCTGCTTCTCAAGCAGACGGATAACGCAAGAGCTGCCGCCCGAGAGAAAGCCAAGATGGATCAACTTGAGTTAGACGCGGTTACTCCATTGTATGAAGGATGCAGGCCCGAGGATACCCGCCTAAAAGTAACGCTCATGGCTCTGGAGATGAAGGTAAAACACAAAATGACCGACGCATGCTTCGACGAGAACATGTCATTCTGGCACGAACGTCTTCCCAAGGGGAACAAGTGCCCGACCAGTTTGGAGGAGGCGAAGAAAATCGTGTGTCCTCTGGATTTACCGCACGTGAAATACCATGTGTGCATGAACAATTGCATCATTTATCGGGACGAGCACGCGGAGTCTACCATATGTCCGGTGTGCGGCGTCACTCGATACAAGAAGAGGAAGAAAGCTCCTCGAAAAGTGGTGTGGTACTTTCCGATCACTCCTCGTCTGCAGCGGTATTTCGCGGACCCTAAGGTAGCAAAGCTCCTGCGTTGGCACGCGGATAGGGAGGAGAAGAAGCAAGAAGATGACGCAAATGATCCGGAGATAGATAAAAAAGACAAGATGCTGAGTCACCCTAAGGATGCGAGCCATTGGCAAGCGTTGAACTTCGAAGACCCAGAATTTGGGAACGATCCAAGGAACATCGTGCTGGGCGCGAGCACCGATGGAGTCAATCCGTTTGGCAGCCACAGAAGCACACATAGCACCTGGCCTGTGTTTGTGTGGATGTACAACCTTCCCCCCTGGTTGTGCATGAAGAGGAAGTACATTCACATGCGTATGCTAATTGAAGGACCGAAAAAACCAGGGAACGACATCAATCTGTATCTGGGGCTGCTGAAAGAGGAGCTTAACACGCTGTGGAAAACACCAGCCAATACGTGGGACGCCGCAGAGAAAGAATATTTCCCTATGAGAGCCGCGCTGCTCACGACAGTGCACGACTATCTCGGTTACGGATATGTCGCGGGGCAGGTGGTCCACGGATTTTCTGGATGCGTCAGGTGCATGGATGACACAACGTATCGCCAGCTAGATAGAGATCCCGGGTCTTCGAAAACCGTGTTCATGGGACATCGAAGGTGGCTTCGCGACGATGACCCGTGGAGAAAACGCAAGGATCTGTTCGATGGTGAAACCGAACCCCGAGGACGCCCACGTACGAGGAGCAGCGAGGAAATAGACGAGCTGTTGAAAAATTGGAAAGACTGCCCACTGCCGGGAAAGAAGCAAAAGGCGCCAGAGCCGGGAAAGAAGCGAAAGGCGCCAGAGCCGCTGCTGAAGGTATGGAAAACAAGGTCTGTTTTCTGGGACTTGCCATACTGGAAGATCCACCGTGTGCCTCACAGCCTTGATGTCATGCATATCACGAAGAACGTGTGCGAGAGTCTGCTTGGTACCCTGCTCAACATGCCGGAGAGGACCAAAGATGGGCCGAAAGCAAGGGCATTCTTGAAATCAATGGGCATCAGGCAGGAGCTTCACGCTATATATGATGATGATGATGATGATGAGGCGAAGCAGGACACGGAAAGTCGTCGCAAAGGCAAAAAGGCCAAGAAGACCGGAAATGACTACCCTCCCGCATGCTTCACTCTAAGTCAGGAGGAGATCGAGCAGTTTTTCACCTGCCTCGTAGGAGTAAAACTTCCTTACGGTTACGCGGGGAAGATAAGCAGATACCTAGACCCAGCGAAGCTGAAGTTCAGCAGGATGAAGTCTCACGACTGTCACGTGCTGATGACGCAGATACTTCCAGTTGCAATCCGTGGGATCATGGACGCGCACGTCCGTGAAACCCTATTTGGCCTATGCAACTTTTTCGACGTCATCTCTCGGAAGTCTGTTGGCGTGAGGCAACTCAGAAGGCTACAGGAAGAGATCGTGGTGATACTATGCGAGCTTGAGATGTACTTCCCACCCGCATTCTTCGACGTTATGGTGCATCTGCTGGTCCATATCGTGGACGATATCATCCAACTCGGGCCGACGTTCCTGCACAGCATGATGCCGTTCGAAAGGATGAATGGTGTCATCAAAGGATACGTTCGCAACATGTCACATCCAGAGGGAAGCATAGCCAGGGGCTTTCTGACCGAAGAGTGCATCTCCTACTGCACGAATTATTTAGGCATGGAGAACCCCGTTGGTCTGCCCGTCAACAGGCACCTCGGTAGGCTCGCTGGATGGGGTCACCGTGAGGGTCGCCGCGAAATGCATGTCGACTTCGAGGGTCGACTCGCCGACTTTGAAAGAGCAAACCTAGTCGCGCTACAACACATAGACGTGGTCGATCCTTGGGTGGTAGAGCACAAAACCTTTATTAAGAAGACGTACAATGACCGAGGCCAACAGAGGACGGACGGAGATATACTCAAAGAGCACAACTCATGTTTCACGCGTTGGTTCAAGCAGAAGCTTCTGTCGTACCCTTTACATGAGGATTCTTCTGCGGAATAACAACTCATATTCGCCTTGTCACAGGGCGCCGAGCACAACCTGATGACCTATGAGGCGTACGATATCAACGGCTACACATTCTACACCGAGGCCAAGGACATGAAGAGCGATGGTTATCAGAACTCCGGGGTAACGATGGAATCCTACACCGGTAACGACAAGGACAAATACTACGAAAGGATCGAGGAGATCTGGGAGCTGAGCTACGCTGGAGAGAAGGTCCCGATGTTCCGTGTCAGATGGGCCAAGAGCGTCCTAAAAGAAGACCGGTATTTCACCAGCATGGTTATACCCGAAGCCAAATCCAAGACCGCGGGCGCAAACGTCACCGCGAAAAATGAGCCATGGGTACTGGCTTCCCAAGTGGACCAATGCTTCTTCATTACCGACCCGTGAAAGCCCAGTCGTGTTGTCGTGAGGAGAGGCAAAAGGAAGATCATCGGAATGGATGGAGTAGCCAATGAGCAAGACTTCGACAAGTACGGCGACCCGAGGATCGAACATGACGACGATGATGAAGTAGCAGCATACACCACAAGAAGAAGCAGGACCACCCTACCTAAAGGACGTCCGTTCCACAGAAGAACTCCATTTGTGAAAAAGAAGGGCAAGAAGATTGTGAACAGATAGCTAGCTAAGATCGATTGTATTTAAATCGTAGCCTTCATTTCTCGATTGTATTTCATGGGCACTTTTTGAACTATCATGAATATTTGTAAATTTCATGGACACTCGATCTCGATCCCCCTCCATCTCGATCGCTATCCCACCTCGCCAGATCCGGTCCCCCTCGCCGCCGAGCACCCCCCGGTCCACCGGCCGCCGCCGCCGACCCCCCGACCCTCGATTCCCCTACTCAACCGCCGCCGCCGACCCCCCGCACCCCTCCCCTACTCAACCGCCGCCGCCGACCCCCCGCACCCCGCGCACCCTCCCCCGCTCCACCGGCATTACTGTTTGATGATATTTTTAAAAAAATTATTACTGTCTTATAAAAAAATATTACTGTTATGATTTAAACAAGTTTGAACATATTTAAACACAAATAAGTATCAAACAACATTTTAAATGCATAAAAAATTGTGGAGCCTGGGAATCGAACCCAGGACCTCCTGGTGTGAGAACTGGCTGCTGACCAGTCGAGCTAGTAGAGGGAACTTGGTGTGGATTAGGTCAGGTGGAAGATAACCTGTTGGCTCGAGCAGAAATCAAAAAAAAATACTAATGGCGCACCACGGGTGAGGTGCGCCATTAGTATGGATGTACTTATGGCGCACCGAGGGGTGGTGCGCCATTAGTATTGTGCCGCCCCCATCCATATTTCCCTCCCCGGCCCAAACCTATCCCCTCTCTCTCCCTCGCCCTCGCCCTCGATCCCCTTCCCCTCTCCTCTCCCGACGCCGCTGCCCCGCCGCCTCGACGCCGCCCCGACCCGCCGACCCCGCCGCGACGTCTCCAACCACCGCCGCCTGAGGCCCCGACGTCGGCGCCGCTCTCCCCGTCGCCCCACCTCGTTGGACGCCATCGCCCCGCCGCCCTCGTCGCCGGCGGCCCGGACGCCGCCCCGTCCACACCACCGTCGCCGGAGCACCACCACCACCCGGACCTCGTCGCCTCCTCCCCTGCGTCGTTCGTCCCCGACATCCTCCCCGCGCCCCACTGCCCTATCCCTACGGCCCCCGTGAGCTCCCCCTCCCTCCTCTCCCCCTCTCCCCCTCGCGCGCACATGAATGTATTGTATGGATGTGCTGTGCTGTGCTGTGCATGCATGCAAGGCAGAACTGAATGGATCTTTTGTGGTCTTGTTCATACAGCAAATGCGAATTATCTAGGGATAGCATTACCATACAGTAATGAGTTTCTTGATGGCTGTTATTTCCAAAAAAAGAGATCCATGGGAACTAGCACCCTGGACATATTTTTATAGAAGAAGCCCACCCGAGTGAGGCGTCAGAAATTCATTCCGGACGGGATTCGGACTCTGGACGCAGGGTGCACCACTGTGAACCTTGGCACTAGGCTACTGCCTAGTTGTCAATTCGCTGTTATTTCTCATAGTGATGATTTGGATCATGTCAATGTGTTCTGCTTTGTTTAAATTGGGCTGAAGATTCAGATAGATTTACTATGTCTAGTAGGGTTAATTATACGTGTGAGTTCTTCAGATATATTATATAGATGAGTTGACGATGCACCTTTTCACAAGCTGTGGAGAGTTGCCACATGTCAGTCATGCTTCTACTGAATGCTACTAAAGAAGTAAACAACCTATAAATAGAAATTAAGAATGTACAGTTTGACCTGTTAGTTTCTCAAGTAATAACGGTTTAGAGTTTCATTGCCATGGGGTGCATGCCTATTTTGAATGGTACTGTAGTTGTATAGCAGAATTGGTTGCACACAGCTTCTAGAATCTACATTAGTTTATATCATGATATGAACAGTAGTAATCAACGTATCCTAAAGGCGCCTATCTACCACATGGCTAGTGGCACATGTTCATATCTGGAAAGAGAACTAGAGTGGAAAACAGCACCACACATGCAAGGTAAAATTAGTAACATGAGCATACTGGACAGTCACACAATGCCATACATGGGAATTGAACTCATATCCTTAGGAAATGGTGTGAAACAGAATATTGCCATTTTAGTCATATCCTTAGGAAATGGTGTAGGTTGTTTCCTAAGTTATGCCTATCGACACAATAGTTGTTCTAATGGCGTAGTGGGTGATTTGGGGATCTTTGCAAACTTGCCTCTGAACTGATTTTATTTGTTCATCATGCTTTTGTACTATTGGAGCTTCAGTTGGGTGGCTGCTGTGATATGGGGTTTTAGTTTTCTTGGAGTTGGGGATTGATATTTGGATATACAGATAGGATTGCAAATGCTGTCAGTAGGACTGACTACTGATAGGCACTGTGATATGTGATTATTTTCCAGCTTCTTACCTAGGTGCTTCTGTATTGTGATTATTTTGTTTCGAGGGACTATAAAAATGCTTCCATTTATCAACAGAATTCCGGTTCTGTTTTGAAAGTTGGCGACACAGAAGATGCATCAGCGTCTTGCTGCCATGCTTAGTTTGATGTTGTGATGGAGGCCTTTTTTGCCTTGTCCACCCGAGAGGCCCTTGAGTTTGCTGGAATGTCGATTAACTTCCGTTCCGGCAAATTCGGGTACTCCATATGTCCTATTTTCAGCAAAGGTCATGCTGAAATTTTCCGTGAATTTTAGCTTGACTTTGCTAAAAATAGGACATATGGGGTACTTGTGACTAATGCATGGGCCGGGGTATCTTAGTAGTTAATTAAGTAGGATCAAGTGCCCCGGCGTACTTGTGACTAATGCATGGCTTTTAGGGTGCCTCGGTGTCGATAAAAACCGAAATGATGAAAGCTTAGGCTTTTAGGGTGCCTCGGCGTCGAAAAACCCTCAATGATAAAAGCTTAGCTTTTAGGATGCCTCGGTGTCGACAAACCCTAAATGATGAGACCATGATCTTGTTCCTTGACAATAACCAACTTTTTGACCAAACTTTGTTCCTATTTAGAGAGAAACATGGCCAACAACGATGAGGCCGGGGGTTCGGGCGTCAAGGCATTCTGGGAGCTGTCCCAGTTGATGGAGGAACAACCTCACTTGTATGAGGACGCCGCCTTCCCCACCGATCCTGAGACCACTGATGGTACCGCCGAGGATGACCCTACTGATGCCACCGCTGATGGTGCCGCCGAGGATGCCACCACCGATGATGGCGGCGCACGCACAGATGGCAGCCAACCGAAGAGGCAACAGAAGGACCGGCGCCCGACCGTGCTCCGCACCCTCAAGGAGGAAGTTACTGAAGTGGACTCCGACGGGAATCCAACAGCGCCCGAATGAATAGTTAAGGGGTACTCTCTTCAGCTCGGGTGCATTCTCCGGAGCACCGTCTCGATCAACACCGAGAACCTGAGGCATCCTGACCGAGGGAATTGCGCAACCTCCTCTTCACGAAGCTGCACGAACGATACAAGTTCCCCGCTGAATTTGGAAACACAAGCCTCAAAGGGAATAAAGTGAACAATGCTGCCCTCACGAAGATGAGCAAGGCCCTGTCTACTTGGAAAAGCAATGTGAAGAGAATGATCGAGAAAGGTGAGAGTTATGAGAAGATCAAGGAGAAAAATCATTCGATCACCGAAGATGACTACAACGACTTCAAGATCAACTGCTCGAGCACCACAAAATCCGAATCAAGTAAGTGGGGGAAAGAAATGCGGGAGCTGAACTTAGGGGAACACACACTCGGTCCCGGCGGTTACAGAGTGGCGGAGCCTATATGGGACAAGGAGGAGGCGGACCGTGCCGAGCAAGGCCTACCGCCCCTCTTCGATAAATACGGTGACAAGCAGACCAGGAACTTTGTCAGGGCCTGGTACAAGAAGGACCCGAAAACAAAGGAGCTTACCACGGATCCGAAGACCAGGGCGCTTGAGCTTGTTCTGGTAAGGAATACACCCCCGTGTAATTAGCTCCATATGGTTGCATTCTAATTAATGAAGCCAAATTTCTAAATGGTTCACATTCCTTCCACAGGCGACTGAAAGCAGTAGCGCGGGGTCGACTAAGAGCAACCCTTGGGACACCACTCTAAATAGGGCGTTGAATGTAATGAAGAACAAGGATAAGCTCAGTAAGCCGACGTCAGCTGGTCGTGTGGCCGGCAAAGGCTTGTCGACAAAATGGTCGTCATGCTATAACACTGGTGGGCGAAAGGAGAAAAAGACCAGCTCGGAAAGCCAGGCGCGCGAGGTTCAAGAACTCAGGGCACAGGTGGCGCGGATTCCGGAGATTGTCCAAGAGCAAGTGGAAAAACAACTCAGAAGGACGATCACCGCCATTGTGCCTACCTTGATCCAGGGGATTAGTGCATGGATTGCGGGCGGCCAACAGGGGCCGCCCCCGATTCCTAGCTTCATGGCCAGCAACTCGCAGAACGCGATGGCGGGGCCATTGGTGTCTCCGACGCCGGCACGGGAGCTTAATGCACCCGGGTGTACGCCGGCCGGCACCTCTGCAGCAAGTGGCCCCTCTGTCAACTGCACGCCCGCCGTTGGCGGTGCCTCGACATTAGCCGAGCTCGACGCCATCATCACGGTAACTAATTAAGCCTCTCTCGGCCGAGGACTTCATCTCCTTGCCTTTGACTGGGCATCCCTGACGCCCTACATGTTTTCGCAGGGCGCCGCCGATGTTCCGTGCACTCTCCTGCACTTCGTGAACAACGAGTTGGTCGATGTCGCCAAGGGCAAAATCATTCAACCGGGCAACCCCTTGTTCCACGGTACCCAGATGCCACCCAACTTGTTTAGGGTTCAACTGGTTCGGGTGCTGCCAGGCTGCGACGAGTTGTTACCTCCGATTCGACCCGTCGGGGCCGACGATGATGACGTGATGACCCTCAGCGCCTGCCTGAGCTGGCCCCTGCTTTGGCCGAAGAGCCAGATTCGTTTGGGGGCGGGGGGCACCACCCCAAAGACAACACCGCCAGTCGTGCCGGCACCAAGTCGGCCCCATGGCAAGACCGCCGCAACGGTGCCGGACATCCCTATGCCACTGGATCCAAACATGCATATGGCACAGGATCAGAACGACGACGACGACGATACATTTGCCAACGTCGATCAGTACTTTTCCGATCATGGGTACGGTGGTGACTTCATGGGGCCTCCTTCTCAAGAACCCAACCCAACAAAAGACGTGCGCGATCTAGCTGGTACCACGGAGAAGCCAAGTTGCAACAGGCGTCGTCTGCCGTTCAGCTCTCAGGACACGCCTCCAGCTGCCGACTTCACCGAGCCTCAGATAGGCGAGGTGCGAAATATTATCAGCCCCAACACACTCAAGAAGGCGGTCTGTGAGCAGAACTCGGTCCCATTACAGGAGAAGAAGAAGGCACGCAAAAGAAAGACTAACAAGGGTGCGGGCCAGCTGGCACCGAGTACGATCCGTGCTCAGGACGGGCCACCTTCACCTGAGGATATCTCGAGGAGGGTGCATGTGGCGGGTAGGCCGATGCTACTGAGAAATATGCTCGATGCTGCAACCGGTGCTATGCGGAGTCTACATGACAGTGTTCTTTCTTTGGAGAAGCAGCGTCTCGGAGAGAAGGATGTGGCATACCCGGTTTTCGCGGCCAAGGTGCCAGAGGGCAAGGGCTTTGTGGATAACTCCATCGGGGGTACGATCGTCCTGCGGTTTGATGACATCCATGCTATGTTGAACCTTCATCCGCTGCACTACACCTTCGTTCGGCTATTTTCGCTGAGTATGGAGATGCGGATCATTCGCGACAAGACCCCGGACATCGTGATAGTCGACCCCTTCTACATGCGTGCCAAGATCTTGGGCAGCGCTGGGGACCGGCAAGTTGCGACTTCTTACCTCGAAGGCGTCATTCTGGCAAACCAAGATAAGGATAACTTCCTCGTGCCTTACTTTCCCGAGTAAGTCCTCCCCTCAACCACCCCATAACATATGAATTCTTAGATTTCGATCGTTTTTCTTTTAACATTCCGTGTTTTCTGCAGTGACACACATTGCACGCTCATCCTCCTAAGCCCCAAATATTCCATGGCCACGTATTTCGACCCGGACCGTCAGTCGAACGTAGACTACACAAATGTCAAGAAGGTTCTTGATGATGTTCTCCCCGGCTACGTCAAATCTGGAGGCACCTTCACCAGGCCTATTCATAAGTACGGCAAGCACGTGTTCTCCCACAATACGACGTTCTGCTGCGTCAAGCAGCCGCCTGGCGATCAGAAGGGTGCCTACTACGCCATCCATCACATGCGGGCGATCGTACGGGACCATCATCAACTTCTGCTACCGAGTAAACTCAAAGATTGGGCCGCGAGCGTGTCGGCAATCCAGGACACGGACATCAGACAAGAATTCTTTCGCATCCAGTCGGAGTTTGCGGAAATCATCCATCAAGATGTCCTTCGTACCTCGGGGCAGTTCTACCTCAGAAATCAACCGTCCAACAGTGACATCGACACAATGCTACAAATGCAGGCTGACAACGACCGTTATTTCATGACTCCCACGATAGACGGCAGCTTCATCCACGCTCCGGTCCCTTGAGTCGAGTCGAAAGCAGTGATGCTGTGTCTAGTTCTGAAACATCGATTGGCTCATGTTGTAATTAAACTTTAATGAACTTGTAGTATGTCTCTTTGGTTTTGAGAGTCGTTCAACTTAGATGTAATCGATGCTATTAATGTCTTGCTTTTCTCTTCCGATCGTTCTGTTGCATACTTATATATTGCTTATGTATTGTCTGTGAATTGGTACTAACGTTTCGTTTGGCTACTGCATAGTGATGCCGTCATATGTCGTGTACAAGGGTAAGGTTCCCGGAGTCTACGACGACTGGGAGGAGTGTCGGAGACAGGTTCACCGATTCAGCGGTAACAGTTACAAAGGGTACACCACTAGGGCCGAGGCCGAATCTAGATACGCCCACTATCTAGCAGGAGAGGGGAGGGAGCGCTGGAGGAACCGGATGAAGACGAGTTTCATCGTGATGATGCTCATCGTGATGACCGCAGCTCTCTTCTATGTGATGGTAGTTTAGATGATCGATATCGACTTGTAATGTGAAGACAAACTCGCTACTCGCGGTCTCGAGACTTGTAATATAATGTTCTATCTTTGTTCGGTGTTTTCAATTCGGAGACTAATATGATGAATTATATTCGGAGACTAATATGATGAATTGTATTCAGAGACTAATCTTCTATTGTATTCGATGAATCTGTTGTTGATGTGTGCTGTCTATATTTTGTCCAATTATACATTTTGTAACCTGTGCAAAAAACAGAAAATTAAAAAAAATAAAAAAACCTAATATTCATACTAATGGCGCATCACATCATAGTGCGCCATTAGTATGCCAAAGGATACTAATGGCGCATCATTAAACAGTGCGCCATTAGTATGCCGAAGTTACTAATGGCGCATCTTGTTGTTGTGCGCCATTAGTATGCCAAAGCACCTGGGTATACATGGCCCCCTGGGAGACATACTAATGGCGCACTGTTGTATATACTAATGGCGCATCTGAGGTGCGCCATTAGTATACCAGATACTAATGGCGCACCTGTGGTGCGCCATTAGTAAAATATACTAATGGCGTGGCACTAATGGCGCACCACTAATGCGCCATTAATGGCCAAATAAGGTGCGCCATTAGTAGGCCTTTTCCTAGTAGTGGGAGTCCCAGATTAAGGGGTCCTCGGGCGTCCGACATGTTGGACATGGGCCGGACTGATGGGTTGTGAAGATACAAGACAGAAGACTCTCTCCCGTGTCCGAATGGGACTCTCCTTGGCGTGGATGGCAAGCCTGGCGTTCAGATATGAAGATTCCTTTCTCTGTAACTGACTTTGTACAACCTTAGTACCCTCCAGTGTCTATATAAACTGGAGGGTTTAGTCCGTAGAGGCAATCATAATCATACAGGCCAGACTTCTAGGGTTTTAGCCAATACCATCTCATGGTAGATCAACTCTTTTAATCCTCATACTCATCAATATCAATCAAGCAGGACGTAGGGTATTACCTCCATCACGAGGGCCCGAACCTGGGTAAAACATCGTGTCCCCTGCTTCCTGTTACCACCGACCTCAGACGAATAGTTCGGGACCCCCTACCCAAGATCCACCGGTTTTGACACCGACATTGGTGCTTTCACTGAGAGTTCCACTGTGTCGCCGTCAGAAGGTTTGATGGCTCCATCCACCATCTGCAATGATGCTGCCATAGGGGAGGCTTTTCTTCCCGGCCAGGTCTTCGTATTTGGCGGCTTCGCACTGCGGGCCAACTCGCTTGGCCATCTAGAGCAGATCAACATCTACGCCCCAGGTCACCAGATTAGTTTTGGAAACATGGATTATGTTGCTGATATCCGAGGAGACTTGATCTTCCAAGGATTCGTGCCCTCAATCTCCGCTCTGTCCTTAGATCCAGAGCGTATCACCAGGTCCGAAGACGGGCTCCCTGAGCTCGCCAGACTATCTGCGGCCACTAAGCCCATTGTGGGAGAGCTGGGGGAAGTTGTGTCGCTGGCAGCCATCATGGAGCCAGAACCTTCTCCGGAGATGGGCTCCGAATCCTCGTAGTCAGCATCGCGTGAGTTTGGCCAAGGAGTCTCCCTCTCGCCGCACTCCATGGGCTCTCTACTCTCGGGCCAAACCTCGACTTTAAGCGAGGCCATGGACCTAATGTGATCCCTTGTCATTATAGAGGAGCGACGTCCGAACCATGCCCAGCCCGGACTAGGGGCTGAGAGCAGGGAATTTTACGTCCCACCCACCACCCACTTTATGGCCACTGTCGAGAACTTAACAGACATGCTCGACTACGACTCCGAAAACATTGACGGTATGGACGACGATGCCGGAGAAGAGGAGGCCCAAAACCCGCCGTTTACCGGATGCAGGACGCCACCTCCCCGTATGATGTATACATGGTGGATACGCCCAAAGAGGCTAACGGCAATGACAAAGAAGACCCAGTCGAGGATAAACCTCCTGAGATACAACCAAAGTGCCGACGGCGCCGCTCTAAATCACGCCGCAACAAAGACAGCAATACTGACACGAGAGACAACAATATTCCGGATGATGCCGAAACCAAGAAAACCCCGTCGAGAAAAACTTTGAACAAAACGATCGGGAGGATGGGCAAGTTAGCCCCTATGAGCAGGCTGCAAATGAAGAATCAAAGGATAGTAATTACCTTCCACCCTCCGAGGATGAGGTGAGCCTCGGCGATGAAGACTTTATCATGCCTGAGGAACCTCTCGAGCAAGAGCACTTTAAGCAACAGCTAATAGCCACTGCAAGGAGCCTAAAAAAGAAACAACAGAAGCTTCAAGCTGATCAAGATCTACTCAACGACAGATGGACTAATGTCCTGGCAGCCGAGGAATACAACCTTGTGCGCCCAACCAAAAGTTACCTGAAGCGCAAACTACTACCTCAATTCGACAACGAGGCACGCAAGCCCGTACCAGCAGCGCGTAATACGGCTGACCGACCACCACGTGGCGAACACCAGCCCACCCCACTTCACCATAAGGGTAAAGATAAAACAACTCGGGAATATACATATAACCTGCGGCAGGACTTGAAGAATAAAGCAGGTCCGGCCAGATCGATCTACGGATTGCGGGGGCCTGCCCCGGTGCGCGACGACGGCTATCAAGCAAAACATGACAAGCACAATCACGTCCATGCCGAAAACCGCAGAGGTACTCCATCCGAACTACGTCGCGATCTGGCCTGATATAGAGGCGCCACACACCCCCTCTACTTCACTGATGAAGTAATGGAACATGAATTCCCATAAGGGTTTAAACCCGTGAACATCGAATCATATGATGGGACAACAGACCCCGCGGTATGGATCGAAGATTTTCTTCTCCACATTCATATGGTCCGCGGTGATGATGTTCATGCCATCAAAAACCTCCCACTAAAACTCAAGGGGCCATCTCGGCATTGGTTGAATAGCCTGCCCAAAAATTCCATTGGCAGCTGGGAAGACTTGGAAGGCGCCTTCCGCGATAACTTCCAAGGTACATATGTCTGGCCTCCAGATGCTGATGACCTAAGTCAAATTATCCAGCAGCCCGGGGAGTCAGCCATGAAGCTCTGGACGAGGTTCTTAATTAAAAAGAACAAAATTGTCGATTGTCCGGACGCTGAAGCCCTTGCGGCCTTTAAACATAGCGTCCGAGACAAATGGGTCGCCCGCCACCTCGGACAAGAAAAACCAAAATCCATGGCAGCCCTTACCGCTCTGATGACCCGCTTTTGCACGGGAGAGGACATCTGGCTCGCTCGTAGAAGCAACAACACCAGTGATCCAGGCACTTTCGGAGTTTGAGACGCCAACGGCAAGCCACGACGCAATAAACACAAGCATCAAAATAATAATGAAGGAACGCAAGACAAGGCGGTCAATGCCAGATTCACCGGCTCCAAACCCGGTCAACGGAAAAAGCCATTCAAGGCAAACAGAGACGGACCATCCAATCTAGACAAGATACTGGATCGACCCTGCCAAATTCATGGCACTCCCCCTAAACCAGCCAATCATACCAACAGAAGCTTTTGGGTCTTCAAACAAGCTGGCAAGCTTAATATCAAACACAAGTGGAAGGGGCCGCCCAGTGACAGCGACTATGAAGAGACTCGCCAACCGAACACCGGGGGTCAGAAGCAATTTCCCCCCGAAGTAAAAACAGTAAACATGGTACACGTGATGCACATCCCTACGGGGAAGCACAAGAGCACTACGGGACGCCTACGCCATAGAGCCGGTCGCCTCAAAATCTAGCCAATGGGCGGCCTGCCCGATCACTTTTGATCACAAAGACCACCCAGCCAGAATCCGTCATGAAGGTTCGGCAGCTCTGGTCCTCGACCCAATTATCGACGGGTTCCATCTCACGAAAGTCCTTATGGACGACGGTAGTAGCCTTAATCTACTCTACCAGGACACTGTCCACAAAATGGGCATTGATCCTTCAAGAATCAATCCCACCACAACTTCCTTCAAGGGAGCAGTACCCAGCATAGAAGCTCACTACACGGGTTCAATTACATTGGAAGTCATTTTCAGCCTTGACCTTAGATATTGTCTCATTCCACAGTAGCTACCATGCACTGCTCGGGGTGTATCGTTTTGCTTGTTTTAACGCGGTCCCACACTATGCTTATCTAAAGCTTAAGATGCCGGTCCACGCGGTGTCATCACGATAAACGGAAACAGGGAACACTCCCTCCGTACATAGGAGCATACTACAGCTATTGCAGTTGAAGTACAAAGCGGCCCCATCAAGCCGCGTATCTCATCGGCCATCAAGCCGCTGGTCTCTATTAAATACGACCGATCAATCTCAGAGCTGGATTAGCAGTTCAGCCTTTGTCGTTCGCCTCATATAGCTGTGTAGTTTGTGCCGCACATACATAATTATGCAGTTAAAATACCCTGTTCATTGGCGGAGGAAGAATACGGACATGCCTACAATGCGCTCCACACTCCCATAGCCCCTTTCCCCTTTTTTCTAACTATCATCTATCTTTTACCACAGGCGACTCAAAGCCTGGTCATCTTATGGACTCTTTCTAAGTTCGGCTTCGTACAGATAACCAAAGGCTATTCCAGCCAAGGACTTCTTTCGCAGAGGCAAGGCAACGCAGACGTGCGACAGGAGGTCCAAATAATTTTTTGTAGACCGCACTCTTTATTTGAAACCTGTAAAGTGCCTTTTTCCTCAGCCTTCGACCCCCGACATGTTAAATAGTCTGGGTAGTGGCATTATAATCTGAAAGATTGCGTTTGACGTGTCAATCAGATTCCAGTGAACATAGTCCATATTCAGTATTTGCTTTTCCTAAGAACTGAATTTTGCTTCTTCGGTTGTTTCATGCACGCACCTCGGCACAAATTGCTAGGGGCTCGATACGGCAACATATGAGTTGCCGACAAGTCCGAACAGCTTTATAGCATACTTCGGCTTCACCAGTTTGGCCTTATATGCATCAGCTCCGAATCATGTCTTTGGGCAATAGTTGGGTTGCCCGGCTCCTGTGCTTACTACCTTACGTTCCGCCCTATCGTCTAAGGTAGTAAAGGGAGAACTACTGCGATTGTGTTTCCGGTTCATCTGGTCAAGCACCTCAGTAGAGAAAGCCGAAAACTGACTGTCATGATGCGGCGAGAGCTAGCCAACCACTCGATGACTTATGAGAATCTTTCGCAATTCCTTCTGTATTACAGGAAGGACCATTCTTCTGGTCACCTATGTAACGCACCGTATTTGGATGACCGCGTACATACCAGGGGCTATATCATAGACCCACCGTCAAACTCCTATGGCTAAGTGAAAGTGTTAAAGCCCTATAGTCTTATTGCCTAGTTCGCTGCATTGGCACCTCCTTCATGGACCAAGACATTGGGTCAAGAGTGATCAAGTTCTTTTATGAACACCGCCGTATTATATGCAAGGGGGCTGAAGCAGACTACTGGAAAACTTTTAGATTATACAATAAAACGGCCGCACAGGCATTGCAGCAGAGAGTCCACCCGGTGGCCTTCATCTTTGCCCAATACGTCTTGACGCGGGCAAGGGCCATCTGTGCACCTTCAATGCACGTTGACCGCTTAACGGCGTCGATACGTGGCACCGCATCAACAAGTCGTTGTACCAAAGCGAAATAACTATTCGCAACAGGATCAGTCGGCCAAAGCCGAACCACGACGTCCTTCATGGAAGATCCGGATATTTTGTGGAGCTCGGCCCACTGGGCCATCTGTTCGTTCAGCAACAGCGGACGTTTTGGCATGCTGAATTGTGACCAGAAAAGCTTCTCCATCGCACGTCCTTCTCGCGCTTGGTAAAACCGCGCCGCATCGGAGACACTCTTCGGCAAGTCCAAGAATGCGTCTGGAGAACTCCACATTTGATTAAGCGGGGCATACTTCGGATCACCGAATCTAGTCTGTAATAAGAAGGGCTTACCGGCCACTATCTCCCCAGCTTGCCGGATCTCCTCTCGAGCCGCTATAGACTCGGTCCGTGGTTCCCTCGCCTCTTGTAAGGCCTTGCCGAGATCGGTCGTTTTGACTTTGTTATCCTTTTCGAGAAATTTACATCGGACAGTAGCATCCTTTAGCTCGCACGCCATGGTAGATATTCTCTCCTTGCACTGGCGCCGAGCAGCCTGTTCGTCTTTTGACTCAGCAGCTGCCTTCTTGGCAACCGCATTACTCATCATGGTTTGTTCCTTGGCCTGTATGAGCTCAGCCCGCAGGGTCTCAACCGTGGCAGCACCATCCGTATTAATTCATATCTCAGTATATAATTCTCAGCTTTATGCTCATATTCTTCTACATACATATACTGACTGCCTCAAAACATACCTTGCGCCTCGTCGAGCCGCCTGTTAATAAGCCTGATGTCGTCATCCGCCACATTAAGTTTTCGCTTCAGATCTGCAACCTCTGTAGCACGGGCAGTCGCCACAGATGAAACAGCCTGTGCTCCAATTAGTTAGATTATTTCCTGGGCATATCTTTTTTGATCCTCTAATCACCTCCTTTTGGACGCCAACCAGAGTCACTATCTATACACAGGTGCATTTTTGCATGTAGAGTGCAATTGAAAATATTACATTGCATACCTCGAAGCCTCTTAGCAAGCCCGTGAAGGCTTCATTCAATCCGCTTCTCGCAGACAGAATGCTCTCAACTACCGTACCCATCAAGGTACGATGTTCCTCTGAGATGGACGCATGTCGCAACATGTCCATCAATGTATCCGGCGCCTCCTGATTACTGGAAGCGGCGGTGGGACTACGGACTACCTTCAAAGGGATGTGTTTACTTGACCCTAGAGTCGTCCCCGGCTGTAAATCGGATAGTTCAGGGCCTTTATTGTTGGTCCCCGAAGGGGCTGCATGCCCCGGACCCTGGACTACCAAAGTATCACCTTCGAGCATGGTCTTCATCGTCCCTCGCACCACTTGTTGATCAGGAGAAATCCTCTGGGACGACACCTCAAAGTCGTCCGCCCCATTGGGCGAGAGGGTCTATGGAGGCGTCTCGCTTTCCACCATCTCTAGAAGAAGATCCTCCGAGGAGGAGGACTATTGAGGAAGACTGTGTGCCGGACTGCAAACATATATTTTAGATGTTACCCTTGTAAGCGGAAAGGAACGAGATATGTTTAGGACACCCTTGTTCACTTACAATTTGGCTAAAGGCTTGTCCTTACAGAGGAATTGCGTGTCAATGTCGTCTTCTGAACCCGAACCGCCTGGCAAGGAAATCTTCCCTCACTTAGGAGCCTCTACCTCCAAATCTTCGGAGGCGGTCCTCTTCTTCCCATGCGGGGAAGGGATGTCAGCCTCCCCTTCTCTTTTGTCTTCGAAAGAGGGAGTCCCAATCTCCTCGGACATAGCGTCTGGTGTACCTTTAGAATGGAGGCCACCTTTGGCCATCTTGCTCTCCTCCTTGTCCTCCTTTGCCAGCAGTTGATATGGCGCCGTAGCCAGCATCCTTGTTAATACAAGATCGGCTGGGTCTTCGGGAAGAGGGGCCGAACACCTAATTTGTTTCGCCTTCTTTACCGAGCCCTGTTCAAAGATGGTTTTATCAGTACTACGGGATATTTAACTAACCTGTGTTCGGGAGTCGAGTCCTTACCGAGGTATCTAGATGGTTGTAGTCGAAGCCGATGTCTTCGGTGGTATCCGGCCACTGCTTTCGTGTCCCGAAGAATAACTTCCACATTCCTTTGTGCGCTGTGCCGAAGAAGTGCTGAAGGGTCCGTGGTGCTTCCGAATTGAACTCCCACATGCGGAGGGGATGTCGCTTGCACGACAGGACCGGACGGACTAGCATTACCTAGATTACATTGATGAGGCCGGTGTCCTTTTCGAGGAGGCTCCGGATGCAGCTTTGTAGTGTCTGCACTTCGTCAATTGATCCCCAGTCTAGGCCCTTATTAATCCATGACACGACCTATAATGGAGGGCCAGATTGGAACGCATGTGTAGCTTCCCACTCGGTACCATGGGGTTCGGTGATGTAAAACCACTCCCTCTGCCATAAGTTGGAAGCTTTTGTGAAAGAGCCTTTGGGCCAAAAAGCATTGGTGAGCTTGTTCACCGTAGCACCACCACACTCTATTTGCTTCCCCTCAATTAGCTTCAGCTTCACATTAAAGGTCTTGAGCCATAAACCGAAGTGAGGGGTAATACGGAGAAAGGCCTCGCACATGACAATAAACGCCGAGATGTGAAGAAAGGAGTCTGGAGCTAGATCGTGAAAATCTAGCCCGTAATAGAACATGAGTCCGCGTACGAAGGGAAGGAGAGCGAACCCTAGCTCCCGGAGCAAGTGAGAGATGAATACGACCCTCTCGCCAGGTATGGGAGTAAGAATAACCTGTCCTTTAGCAGGTAGCCTGTGGGGGATTTCCGCGGTCAGGTATCTTGTTGCCCGGAGCTTCGCGATATCCTCCTCTGTGATAGAGGAGGCCACCCACCGGGCTTGAAGGCTTGGTCGGGACATGACTGGTGGAGGCTCGGAGCAATTAAGTTGAAACCTGGGTGCTGGGACTCGAGGTTGGAAAGGTTGAAGAAGAGGTAGGCGTAGAGGAGAAGGAAGGGCCTATGCCCCTTTATAAAGGCGATGAATATCAAACGCCTCCTCATAGGCCTTAAAGCCTGCCTATTCCCAAGGGATCATGCCAACGGAATGGTTGGGTTATCCACGCGTGTATTGATGAGAATCGCGTAATAAGGGGACACGATCTCTGCTTTGACAAGACGTGCCAATAAAACCGCATCTTAAAACATGGAGCCGAAGGCTAAAAATGGTTCAACATAGTCACCGGGCAGGGACGTGATGCCACGTTACGAAAATTGTCAGCAAATTGGACTTGTAAAATACTATACTCTCTGCGGCTGTGTGTGGTACTTGTTTTGCAGAGCCAGACACGTTTTCTGTGTTCAGAGGGTGTTTTGAAGTGACCGAAGGAGGAACCCACCTTGCAATGCCGAAGACAATCTGCACGCCGGACACCTTGTCATTGAAGCCTGGTTCAGGGGCTACTGAGGGAGTCCGGGATTATGGGGTCCTCGGGCATCCGACCTATTGGACATGGGCCGGACTGATGGGCTATGAAGATACAAGACAGAAGACTCTCTCTCGTGTCCGGATGGGACTCTCCTTGGCGTGGATGGAAAGCCTGGCGTTTGGATATGAAGAATCCTTTCTCTGTAACCAACTTTGTACAACCTTAGTACCCTCCGGTGTCTATATAAACCGGAGTGTTTAGTCCGTAGAGACAACCATAATCATACAGGCTAGACTTCTAGGGTTTCAGCCAATACGATCTCATGGTAGATCAACTCTTGTAATCCTCATACTCATCAATATGAATCAAGCAGGACGTAGGGTATTACCTTCATCATGATGGTCCGAACCTGGGTAAAACACCGTGTCCCCTGCCTCCTGTTACCATTGACCTCAGACGCACAGTTCGGGACCCCCTACCGAGATCCGCTGGTTTTGACACCGACAATGTCCTCTTGTGGGGCCGCTGTCATCTCCAAAAGGACGGGCGGGGTCTGCCCCAAAATGCTGCTAGACGATTCTGCCAAGAACTGGCAGAAATCCTTCTTCTACGTCCACAACCTCGGCGCGGACCATATCAACTGCTCACCCTACGTTGACGTGACACCGCAGGGGAAGCAGAACTGGAAGTACTTCCCCAGGCACCCGTCGCAGGAGGTGCTCAACTTGTGCCAGCAGGTGATGTAGATGAAGGAGTGGGAGGGGCTCACTGGCACTGACCTTATCGCCGCCTTCATCAAGAGCCGGGTGAGGGAGTCCTGGACTAAGGGGTCCTCGGGCGTCCGGCCCATTATCCTTTGGGTCGGACTACTTGCCTGTGAAGACATGAAGGCCGAAGACTACACCGTGTCCGGATTGGACTCTACTTGGCGTGGAAGGCAAGCTTGGCGATCGAAGATTCCTTCTTATGTAACCGACTCCATGTAAACCCTAGATCCCCTCGGTGTCTATATAAACAGAAGGGGGTAGTCCGGAAAGGACAACACATATACTCATTACCCTAGGCTAGACTTCTAGGGTTCAGTCATTACGATCTCGTGGTAGATCAACTCTTGTAATACTCATATTCATCAAGATCAATCAAGCAGGAAGTAGGGTATTACCTCCATAGAGAGGGCCCGAACCCGGGTAAACATCATGTCCCCTGTCTCCTGTTACCATCGATCCTAAACGCATAGTTCGGGACCCCCTACCCGAGATCCGCCGGTTTTGACACCGACATTGGTGCTTTCATTGAGAGTTCCACTATGTCATCGACAAAATGTTTGATGGCGCTCCCAATCGTCAATAATGACGCTGTCCGAGGAGGAACCTTCCTCCCCGGACAGATCCTTGTATTCGGCGGCTTCGCACTGCACGCCAACTCGCTTGGCCATCTGGAGCAGATTGACAGCCACACCCCTGGCCATCAGGTCGGATTCGGAAGCTTGAACCACGCCACAGATATCCGTGGAGACTTGATCTTCAAGGGACTGGAGCCCATGGCGATCGCTCCCCCTCATCCCGATGAATGTGACTTAAATCTGTCATCGGATCACACCCAGGAGATGGTTCCTTCGGCTGCAACGACCTTAGAGCCAAAGCACACCGAGCCATCCGAAGCCTCAGACTCCGCAGCGTTGGAGCCGCACGTGGACTCGATGCCCTGTGATATTTGCTTTAACGGAACTTCGGACTCGTCTCCAGCTACAAGTTTCGGATTGTGTACACCTGCGGACACCGAGCCAGATCGGTTATCGATCCTCGAGTTCAGCGCCACTGACGTGGTCCAACACTCACCTTTGGGTGACGTGCTAAAATCTTTAAAGTATTTGTCCTAGGAAAAGGACTCACAGCCAAACTATATCCGGTTCGAGCTAGAGATGGATGATGAGGAATTTCGCTTCCCACCTACCACCCACTTCATAGCCACCGTCGATGACTTAACTGACGTGCTTGACTATGGCTCCAAAGACATCGATGGTATGGACGACGATGCCGACAAGGAGCAAGGCCAAGACCCGCCATTCACTGGACGCTGGACTGCCACCTCTTCATATGACGTGTACATGGTTGATACACCTAAAGGATCTGGCGACGACAAAGAAGAGCTAGATACGAACAAAACCTCCGAGACACAGTCCAAGCACCGACGGCCCAAACGCCGCCCTAAGCCCCGTCGCTCAAAGGACGGCAAGACTGGCACTGGAGAAAATAATACTCCGGGCGACGCTGAAAACAGTGAAGACCGCAGTAGGGCTACATCCGAATAGGAACACGACAGTAGGCAAGACAACACTAATGAACAGGCCATAGAAGATGACCCGGAGGATGATAGTTTCCATCCACCCTCCGAGGAGGATACAAGCCTCGGCAACAAAGACTTCATCGTGCCTGAGGATCCTCTTGAGCAGGAGCGCTTCAAGCTTCAGTTCATAGCCACTGCAAGGAGCCTGAAAAAGAAACAACAGCAGCTTCAAGCTGAACAAGACCTGCTCGTCGACAGATGGACTGACGTCCTGATAGCCGAGGAATATGGCCTCAACCGCCCAACCAAGAGCTACCCAAAACGCAGACTGCTACCTCAATTCGATGAGGAAGTGCCGGAGCATATATCTCCCTCGCGCAATGCGGATCGACCACCACGTGGTCGGGACAGGGTGGCGGAACGGCCACCCCGCGGTCGAGATAAAGCGGCAACTCAGGCCGAACAGCAGACCGCCCCACCACCCCGTCAAAATAGGGACGGAAGAGTCCGGAGTCATATGTACGACCTCCAACAGACCCTGGATAGTAGAGCAGGACACACAAGATCGATCTACGGATCACGAGGACGTGCCTCGAGGCACGACGATGGCTACGTATTCACACGTGACAAACCTAACCACGCTCGAGCCGAATGCTGCAGACGGACTCCTTGAGAGCTCCGCCATGATGCGGCCCGATATAGAGGTGCCGCACACCCACTCTGCTCAATAGATGAAGTACTGGATCATGAATTCCCCGAGGGGTTCAAGACCGTCAATATCAAATCATACGACGGCACAACCGATCCTGCAGTATGGATCGAGGATTTCATTCTCCAATCCACATGGCCCGAGGAGACGACCTCCACGCCATCAAATACCTCCCATTAAAACTCAAAGGACCAGCTCGCCACTGGTTAAATAGCCTGCCTGAGAACTCAATCGGCAGCTGGGAGAACTTGGAAGAGGCTTTCCTCGACAACTTCCAGGGAACTTCTGTCCGGCCACCAGATGCCGATGACCTAAGCCACATAGTTCAACAACCCGGAGAATCGACTAGAAAATTATGGACTAGGTTCCTAACCAAAAAGAACCAGATCGTCGATTGTCCGAACGCCGAGGCCCTAGCAGCCTTCAAACACAGCATTCGGGACGAATGGCTAGCACACCACATCGGGCAAGAAAAGCCGAAGTCAATGGCAGCCCTTACGGCACTCATGACCCGCTTTTGCGCAGGCGAGGATAGCTGGCTAGCTCATAGCAAAAACACAGCCAGCGAGGCAGGCCCTATAGAGGCCAAGAACAGCACCGGCAAGCTCCGGCGCAATAGACACATATGCAGAAGCAATGGCAACAACACCGAAGACACCATAGTCAACGCCGGATTCAGTGGCCCCAAGTCCGGCCAACGGAAGAAACCCTACAAAAGAAACAACGAATGACCTTCCAGCTTAGACCACATACTCGACCGCTCGTGCCAAATTCACGGCACCCTGGATAAACAAGCCAATCATACCAACAAGGATTGTTGGGTCTTCAAGCAGGCTGGCAAGTTAAATGCTGAAACAAAGAAAAGGGATCACAAAGCGAGGACGAGAATGAAGAGCCCTGACAGCTGAACACCGGGGAACAGAAGAACCCCCCCCAAGTCAAAACGGTGAACATGATATACGCCACACACATCCCCAGAAAGGAGCGCAAACGAGCACTCAGGGACGTCTATGTGGTAGAGCCAGTCGCCACAAAGTTCAATCCATGGTCATCATCTTCGATCACCTTCAATCGACGAGATTATCCGACTAGTATCCGCCATGGCGGTTTGGCCGCACTAGTCCTGGACCCAATCATCGAGGGATTCCACCTAACACGAGTCCTGATGGATGGTGGAAGCAGCCTCAACCTGCTGTATCAGGATACAGTACGGAAGATGGGCATTGATCCCTCGCGAATCAAACCAACAAAGACTACCTTTAAAGGAGTCATACCAGGTGTAGAG
This sequence comes from Triticum urartu, assembly GCF_003073215.2. Classification (NCBI taxonomy): domain Eukaryota; kingdom Viridiplantae; phylum Streptophyta; class Magnoliopsida; order Poales; family Poaceae; genus Triticum; species Triticum urartu. The sequence continues at coordinate 329,597,877 of NC_053023.1, read as the reverse complement.
GCCCGCAGTACGGGCTCAATCACGCTGGAGGTGGTCTTCGGTTCTCCGGACAACTACCAAAGCGAAGAGTTAATCTTCGATATCGTCCCCTTCCGCAGCGGCTACCACACACTGCTCGGATGAACCGCATTTGCTAGATTTAACGCAGTGCCACACTATGCTTATCTCAAGCTCAAGATGCCCGGTCCACGCGGCATCATAACAGTCAATGGCAATATGGAACACTCCCTCCGAATAGAGGAGCGGGCCGCTGCCCTAGCAGCTGAAGCACAGAGCGGCCTTCTCAAGAAGCATCACAACCTAGCTGCCGAGCCCCTGGACACCATCAAGCGGGTCCGGACTACACTGCAACAGGACAATGTGGCTCGTCAAGAGCTCGACTAGCAATTCGGCCTCCGTCCTAGCCCCAATAAGGTAGTGGCATTCATACCACGCGCACACAATTACGCACTCAAAATTCCATGGACATCGACGGAGGCACGAGATAACCCGGGGTCTACAATCCGGCCAGACCGATCCCGAACACGTATACTTTTACTTCTTTTTCTTGTTTTGGGCACCCTTTTCCGCGGGCCTGATGTCAAGTCCTTTAGAAGGACTGAAATACAACAAAGGCAAGCAACACAGGTGTGTAGGGTAACCTTTATACGTTCCTCTTGACGGTATTCATACTTATCTCTCAGGACCCGCACGTTGCGCCCTATTGATGCCAGCATGTTAAATGGCCGGATACTTCTAGCACCATTGTTACAAGATACGCCTTGATGTATCCATCGAGTTATAATAAAATGGTTCGTGGCCCAGTTCCTGTGGTTTTCGCTTCTTACTTCGTTTTTATTTTTGATATGCTTATTTGTTGCATCGACACTCTTTTACGTTTAATATTCGCCAGGGGCTACCTGTCACCACACAATATGGCAACACAGTCTGAACACTTTTTATATATGTTCGGCACCCCGAATTTAGCATTATATGCATTGGCTCCGAATAATGTCTTTGGTCAATAGTTGGGTTGCCCGGATCCTGTGCTTGCTACCCTATGTTCCGCTCCATCGTCTAGGGCAGTAAAGGGAGAACTATTGCGATTGTGCCCTGGCTTTGACCAGACGAGCACCTCAGTAGAGAAAGCCGAAAACTGAGTGTCATGATGTGGCGAGAGCCGGTCATCTACTCGAGGGTTACAAATCGTTGGATATTTTTTACGCGTTATGCGAGAGATCGGAACTTCCCGATCATATGCTGACAGTACCCTGGACTAAACCAGGGGCTGCGCCCATGCTTTATTATAAAACTCCTATGGCTAAGTGAGGGCGTTAAAGCCATAAAGTTTGATTACCTTGTTCATTGCGCTAAACAACTCCTTCAAGGACCATGTAATTGGATCAAGATTGTTTAGATTCCATCCCGAACACCTCCGTACTATCTAGGTGAGGGCAGAAGACGACGACTGGCCAACCCTCATATTACAAACAACACGGCCGCACAGGAGGAAACAATTCAAAGCATAATAAAATTACTTTACAAAAACTGGCTTTGTTCCCATAATACAAGACAAAGGCAACATGAATACATCTATTCAAATACAATGTCCTGCGAACATTGCACCGCTACAAGTCGAGACCCTTCTACAACATCCTCGAAATATCGCTCGGGTGTGTTGTGCTCCTTGCCCTTCGGCGGCCTGCTGACGACTTCAACAATGTTCATCTTTTCCCACCACATCTTGCAGCGAGCGAATGCCATACAGGCACCTTCAATATAGACGGAGCGCTTGACAACGTCCAGCCGAGGACAGGCATCCACCATTTGCCTCACGAGTCCGAAGTAGCTACTAGGCATAGCTTTGGCTGGCCACAGCCGGATTATCACATCCTTAATGGCTAGTTCGGCCACCCTATGCAGCTCCACCAGCTGTTTCAGCTGATCGGTGAAGGACACGGGATGCTCTGGTGCCACATACTGCGACTAGAAGAGCCTCTCCGAAGAACCCCCTCCTTCGGCTCCATAGAACTTCATGGCGTCTGATACACTGTGTGGCAAATCCGCAAAAGCCCCTGGGGAACTCCGAACCCGGGTTAGTAAAAGGTATCGCTTCTCCGCATACTTGCTTTGCATCTTAAATGCCTTACCCGCTGTGATCTTCTTGGCCTCCTAGATCTCCCGGAGGGCAGCGTGGGCCTCATTCCATGCGGTCTCGGCGCTCTGGCGAGCCCAGGTGAGTTCGGTCCCTCGAACCTACGCATCATGCTCCAAGGCCTCACATTTTTCACCGCATCTTGGAGCTCCTGGTGGAGTTCTTTGACCCGGGCATTTAGCTTCTTACGGGCGGCTTGCTGCTGGGCAGCCTGCTCCTCGGCCTCGCCCAATGCCGTCCTTAGGGCCTCGACTTCGGTCACGGCTTCTGCACATATCACAATACCGCTATCAGTATACAACGTTTATCCCTTCCCGAACATATAGAAAGTCGTTCCTCACCTTGCTTCTCCTGGAGCCGAACCTTAACCTCGCTGAGCTCGTTCTTGGTCCGCTCCAGCCTCCGCTTCAGCTCGGAGACCTCGGCAGCATGCGAGGTCGTGGCCAACAGGGATGCCTGCTTATCAATACATATTCAGTCAGCCTCTTATAATTAAGGATTGATCCCCTATCCGGTCCTCCTTGCCAAACACCGGACAGCGTCTCAGGGGATACGGACTATACGGGGTTTTTCTCTTTTCTTACCTCAAAACCTGTTAATAGGCTACTGCAGGCTTCATTCAGTCCGCTCTTGGCGGACTGAACCTTCTCGACCACCGCACCCATAAGGATACGGTGCTCATCCACGATGGAGGCGCTTTGTAGCGCCCCCATCAGGTCATCTGGCGCTCCTGGATGGACAGGAGCAACCGGTGGAAGCGAAGCACCCCCCTCCTTCAAAGGGGACTGCTCGCCCGATCCGGAGCCATATGGGTCTCCAGAATCGTATTCGGCTGAGGGCCGAACTGGATACGGCCCTTTTCACCAGTCTCCATGGGGATTGACTCCCCCATGTGTCCGGAAATGAAGGTCCCGCCTTGTGGCGCCTCCCGGACAACGTCCTGGGCTCCTCCCTTCGGAGCGTTCCTCCGGGATAACACTTCGGTGTCATCCCTTGCCCCGGGGGAGTAAGAAGGCGGTGGCGACATGCTCGCGCATCTCCGACAGAGCCAACGAACCTCCAGATGAGGATCGCTGAACAAGGTCATGGGCCGGACTGCAATAGTGTGGATTAACCATGTTAGAATAATAAAAAGAAAGGTCTGGATATGTGCATAAATAAGCCATGTCACTTACGATGCGGCATGGGGCCCAGTATAGGGGTGACGTTTCGGACTACTATCAGCATCCCACGCGGTGTTAACCGTTGGGCGCCCTTCCCCTTTTTGGGCGCTTGCGCCTCCAGATTTGTCGAGGCCCCCTTTCTTCTTCATTTCCTCGGGAGGAGGCTTGTTTTCCTCCTCCTCCTCTTCCTTGTCGTTGTCCTCAGGGACAGAGGAATGGGCCTCGTCGTCTTCAGACGCTGTGTCCGAAGTACCCTTGCAACGGGGGCCACTCTTGGCCCCCTTGGCTTTCTTCTTAGCCTTCTTCTCCGGCGCCGTATATGGCGCCGACACCAGCATCTTCGCCAGGCGTGGGATGACTGGTTCTTCGGGCAATGGAGCCGGACACTGGACCCGCTTCGCCCTCTCCACCCAGTCCTGAGGAAGCAATACTGAAGTCTCAGACATCATCCTTGAAACATTTAAGTTGGGAGTACATCAAAAGTAACATACCTCCCTGGCGGGGCGGTTACAATTGTGACCACGGTCTGAGTCCGTGGCCGGTGGCCTCTCGTTGCCCTTAAAGAGCAACTCCCAGGCCCCTTCGTGAGAAGTATCGAAGAGCCTTTTCAGGGTCTGGTGCTTCTTCGAATTGAATTCCCATAAAGGGCGGCTCCGGTGCTGGCACGGAAGAATCTGGTGGATTAGCATCACCTGGATAACGTCGACGAGCTTGATGTCCTTGGTCACCATGCTTTGAACACGCGTCTGCAGCGCTATCAGGTCGTCAAGTGCACACCAGTCCGGACTCTTCTCGACCCAGGAGGTGAGTCACATGGGAGCGCTGGATTGGAATTCAGCAGCAGCGGCCCAGGTGGTGTCGCGAGGTTCTGTAATATAGAACCACTGCTTCTGCCATTCCTTTACTGTCTCAATAAAGGTGCCTTTGGGCCATGAGACGTTGGATAGCTTGCTCACCATGGCCCCTCCGCACTCCGTGTGTTGTCCCTCCACCACCTTCGGCTTCACGTTGAAGATTTTGAGCCATAGCCCGAAGTGGGGATGGACGCGAAGGAAGGCCTCGCACACAACGATGAACGCCAAAATGTTGAGGAAGGAATTCGGGGACAGATCATGGAAATCTATCCCGTAGTAGTACATCAGCCCGCGGACGAAAGGGTGGAGTGGAAACCCTAGCCCGCGGAATAAATGGGGGATGAATACCACCCTCTCTGTGGGCTCCGACATGGGGAAAACATGTCCCTCGGCTGGCAGACGATGGGCGATCTCCTTTGCCAAATATCTGGATGCCCGGAGCTTAGTAATGTCCTCCTCCTTGACGGAGGAGACCATCCACTTGCCCTGACCACCAGACCCAGACATGGTTGCTTAAGTGGAAAGGAGATGAGAGCTTGGGCATTGGAGCTTGAGATCGGAAAGGCGGAGACAGAGAGAGAGCGTGAGGAGAGGAAGAGGGAATCCTTATCCCCTTATAAAGGCAGCAAATATTAAACGCCTCCTCGCTCGTCTTAGGATTCGCCTGTTCCCTAGGGCTGTATAAACGGCACGGTTGAGTTACCCATGAACGCATTGATGAGAATCCTGCAATAAGGGGACACGGTCTCTGTTTTGACAAGACGTGCCAGTAGCAACCACGCCTCGTAGCATGGATTGGCTAAAGAAAAACGGTTCGAAATTATAACCAGAGAGACGTGATGTCGCGTTGGAAAAAAGCTGTCAACAGATTAGATTTGTGCAAATACTATAGTCTCTCTGCGGTTGTGTATGGTGTATGTAACAGGTCAGGATACTATCATTACATCCGAAGACTATCTGGGAGTTCGGAGAGAAGGGGAACCCGCCTTGCAATTCCGAAGACAATCCGCACGCCGGACTCCTCGTTATTGAAAGCCAGGTCCAGGGGCTACTGAGGGAGTCCTGGACTAAGGGGTCCTCGGGTGTCCGGCCCATTATCCTTTGGGTTGGACTGATGGGCTGTGAAGACATGAAGGCCAGAGACTGCACCATGTCCGGATTGGACTCTACTTGGCGTGGAAGGCAAGCTTGGCGATCGAAGATTCCTTCTTATGTAACCGACTCCATGTAAACCATAGATCACCTCGGTGTCTATATAAACCAAAGGTGGTAGTCCGGAAAGGACAACACGTATACTCATTACCATAGGCTAGATTTCTAGGGTTTAGTCATTACGATCTTGTGGTAGATCAACTCTTGTAATACTCATATTCATCAAGATCAATCAAGCAGGAAGTAGGGTATTACCTCCATAGAGAGGGCCCGAACCTGGGTAAACATCGTGTCCCCTGTCTCCTGTTACCATCCATCCTAGACGCACAGTTCGGGACCCCCTACCCGAGATCCGCCGGTTTTGACACCGACCCGGGTCAACGACATTTCCAAGGCCCGGATGAAGGAGGATTGGGAGTTCGGGAAACCCCCGTACAACCAGGTGAACCCGACACCAGTGGTGAGTCCTTGGTCTTTGTATTTTGCCACCGCTCATCTTCTCGTTCGTCCCGACGCGACACAGGAGGTGCTTCTGAATGCCATCCGACACCCATATGATCGGGCGCTGACGCAGGTGGTGTTGGCTGGCTCGGAGGAGCCCATGGCCCGGGGCGAGGAGGCGGACGCCGACGCAGGCGCGGGGCGCCGAGCGGGTAAGCTTCCATGTTCTTTATCTCTTGAGACGCCGATTGTGAGGCGGCATGAGGATTTTTGACGCGAGTTGTTGGCTCAGCAGCGCCAAGTGGAGGAGGCGACAACGCGGCTGGAGACGGGTCGTCTCGGGGACGGCGGCGGCAAGCCGGCCGCACGGGAAGGGCAACGTGGCACCCCGAGGTCTGGTTGTGAAGCACGCGGCGAATCCGGCGGCCGGGACGAAGCCACCCACCAAGAGGAAGCGTCGCACTCCGCAGGAGACATCGGCGAGACCCGCCATCCCGTTGTTGCCCAGGTGAGTTCACTTTCCGTTGAATTCGAGTTGCCGAGCGGCTTCCCATAATTTTTGCTAGCTTACTCCATCGAGCCTCGGGTCACCTATCTCACAGGTGCTAGCGGCGGTGGAGGCCGCGTCTAGTGGGGGCACCATGTTCCGGAAGACCCAAACCACCACCATCCACCGGGACGAGGAGATGGTCAACCCGGACGTGGGCCTGGACCCGGCCGACAATGAGGTTCTGGCTTGGTGAGACCAGAATAGGGTCGAGGCGGCGCTGGAGGCAGCGACGACCAAGGCTCTGGTCCACGCCGCAGTAGCGTGGGTGCGAACCGGTGAGGGGCCGGCGTGGCTTGAGATGCCGGCGGGCATGGAGCCGACAACGACGGTCTTCATGCCGCCACCGCAGGGGGAGCGCGGCCAGGGTGGCCGCGCGGAGGTGGTGGACCTCGACCATGGAGGTTGACGACTACACTCTGCCGCGGACCGACATGGTCGAGCAGGCGGAGGTCAAGTGAGGGGGCGGCAACACCGTCTTGGGGAAGGCGTCATAGACGGAGGCGTCGTGGATAGCGTCGGGAGGAGCGCCTCGGGCACCGACGGTTGGGGCGCCGCCGGCTGCCGCGCCGGAGGCGACTCCAACCGTCGTGCCAGAGAGAGCGCTGGAGAGACCGCCGAAGAGGGCGCCGGCCGCGTAGGAGGCGGCCAGCGGAGAATACACCCTGGTTCCTAGACCAGGCAGCCATCGGGCCGTGGGGTCATAGCCGGCTCGGGCTAGGCCCAGCGAGGTTTTCTTCGGGCCCTTGACCTAGGAGGAGGCCGCGATGGCTGCCGTGAGCCAGCGCCTTCGGGGGGCGCACGAACAGGATCCAGGCCTTCGCACAGGCCGAGGTGGAGTGGACACGGGAGCTGGAGCGCGCCGTATTCATAAGTTCTTCCTTCGTCTTCTATCTTCCTTTTGCGGCTTCTTTTAGTGGGGGCGCACTAGCGCACCCACTGGGTGTTGTCCAACAGATTCGGGCCAACTACATAGTAGTTGGGTCAAATCTTAAACTATTGTCTTCTGCTGATCATTGCTCCTCCAGCAACTAGACTCCTACAGGGTCGGTGTCTTCAACCGGCTCCTGGAGAAGCACCGGCAGCTCAAGGAGTAGCTCGACACCAAGGAGGAGGCGCTCCGCGCCGCCGCAGGTATCTTTCTTGCGTGCTCTTTTTAGTAGGGGCGCGCTAGCGCACCCACTACGTAGTTGGGTCGAATCTTAAAGTAATCCTTTGTTTCTAAATCTTCGTCGCGCGGCCGCTGCAGCCGAGGTGTCGTCCTGGCGAACCCGGCTAATCCGAGGCGGCTATCAGTACGACCGGGTCGTTACTGACGTCTGCCGGCTTCAGGCTAGGGTGGCGGAGGCGAAGGCGGAGGCGGCAGAGGCCCATCGCGCCCTCAACGAAGCCAGCCGGCTGCAAGATGCTACCTGTTGAGCACTGCGTTGGTTTTCCCTTGAAGAGGAAAGGGTGATGCAGCAAAGTAACGGAAGTATTTTCCTCAGTTTTGAGAACCAAGGTAACAATCCAATAGGAGACTACAAGCAAGTACCTCGTACCTACACAAACAAATAAGAACCTCGCAACCAATGCGATAAAGGGGTTGTCAATCCCTTCACGGTCACTTACGAGAGTGAGATCTGATAGAGATAATAAGATAAATATTTTTGGTATTTTTATGATATAGATTGAAAGTAAAGATTGCAAAATAAAATAGATTGGCAACTTATATGATAAAAGATAGACCCGGTGGCATAGGTTTCACTAGTGGCTTCTCTAAAGATAGCATAAGTATTATGGTGGGTAAACAAATTAATGTCGAGCAATTAATAGAAAAGTGCATAATTATGAGAATATCCAGGCATGATCATGTATATAGGCATCACGTCCGCGACAAGTAGACCGAAACGATTCTGCATCTACTACTATTACTCCACACATCAACCGCTATCCAGCATGCGTCTAGAGTATTAAGTTCGTAAGAACAGAGTAATGCATTAGGCAAGATGACAAGATGTAGAGGGATAAACTCAAGCAATATGATATAAACCCCATCTTTTTATCCTCGATGGCAACAATACAATACGTGCCTTGCTGCCCCTACTGTCACTGGGAAAGGACACCACAAGATTGAACCCAAAGCTAAGCACTTCTCCCATTGCAAGAAAGATCAATCTAGTAGGCCAAACCAACTGATAATTCGAAGAGACTTGCAAAGATAACCAATCATACGTAAAAGATTTCAGAGAAGAATCAAATATTGTTCATAGATAAACTTGATCATAAACGCACAATTCATCGGATCTCGACAAACACACCACAAAAATAATTACATCGAATAGATCTCCAAGAAGATCGAGGAGAACATTGTTTTGAGATCCAAAGAGAGAGAGAAGAAGCCATATAGCTAATAACTATGGACCTAAAGGTCTGCGGTAAACTACTCACACATCATCGGAGAGGCTATGGTGTTGATGTAGAAGCCCTCCGTGATTAATTCCCCCTCCGGCGGAGCTCCGGGAAAGGCTCCAAGATGGGATCTCTTGGGTACAGAAGGTTGCGGCGGTGGAAATAGGGTTTCGTGGTTCTCCCTGATGTTTTCGGGGTATATGGATATATATAGGAGGAGGAAGTAGGTCGGTGGAGCTGCGAGGGGCCCATGAGGGTGGGGCCGCGCCTCCCTGCCTCATGGCCTCCTCGCTTCTTTCTTGATGTCTACTCCAAGTCCCCCCGATCACGTTTGTTCCAAAAATAACTCTCCCGAAGGTTTTATTCCGTTTGTATTCCGTTTGATATTCCTTTTCCGCGAAACACTAAAATAGGCAAAAAAACAACAATTTGCACTGGGCCTTGGGTTAGTAGGTTAGTCCCCAAAATAATATAAAAGTGTATAATAAAGCCCGTTAAACATCCAAAACAGATAATATAATAGCATGGAACAATAAAAAATTATAGATACATTAGAGACGTATCAAGCATCCCCAAGCTTAATTCCTGCTCATCCTTGAGTAGGTAAATGATAAAAACAGAATTTTTGATGTGGAATGCTACCTAGCATAATTCTCAATGTAATTTTCTTTATTGTGGCATGAATATTCAGATCCGAGAGATTCAAGACAAAAGTTTAATATTGACATAAAAATAATAATACTTCAAGCATACTAACTAAGCAATCATGTCTTCTCAAAATAACATGGCCAAAGAAAGTTCATCCCTACAAAATCATATAGTTTGTTCATGCTCCATTTTCATCACACAAGAATGCTCTCATCATGCACAACCCTGATGACAAACAAAGGAATTGTTTCATACTTTAGTAATCTCAAACTTTTTTCAATTTTCACGCAATACATGAGCGCGAGCCATGGATATAGCACTATGGGTGAATAGAATATGATGCTGGGGGTTATGTGGAGAAGAAAAAAAAGGAGAAAGTCTCACATCGATGCGGCTAATCAACGGGCTATGGAGGTGCCCGTCAATTGATGTCAATGCAAGGAGTAGGGATTGCCATGCTACGGATGCACTAGAGCTATAAATGTATGAAAGCTCAACAAAAGAAACTAAGTGGGCGTGTATCCAACTTTCTTGCTCACAAAGACCTAGGGCATTTGAGGAAGCCCATTGTTGGAATATACAAGCCAAGTTCTATAATGAAAAATTCCCACTACTATATGAAAGTGACAAAACAAGAGACACTCTATCATAAAGATCATGGTGCTACTTTGAAGCACAAGTGTGGAAAAAGGATAGTAGCATTGTCCCTTTTTATTTCTATTTTTTTGGGCCTTTCTTTTTTATTTGGCCTTTCTCTTTTTTTATTTGGGACAATGATCTATTAATGATGATCATCGCACTTCTATTTATTTACAACTCAATGATTACAACTCGATACTAGAACAAAATCTGACTCTATATGAATGCCTCCGGCGGTGTACCAGGAAGGCCAATGAATCTAGAGTGACATGTATGATAAATTATGCATGGTGGCTTTGCCACAAATACGATGTCAACTACATGATCATGAAAGGCAATATGACAATGATGAAGCATGTCATAAATGAAACGGTGGAAAGTTGCATGGCAATATATCTCGGAATGGCTACGGAAATGCCATAATAGGTAGGTATGGTGGCTATTTTGAGGAAGATATAAGGAGGTTTATGTGTGATAGAGCGTATTATATCATGGGGTTTGGATGCACCGGCGAAGTTTGCACAAACTCTCAAGGTGAGAAAGGGCAATGCATGGTACCGAAGAGGCGGGAGTGCGTATAATCCATGGACTCAACATTAGTCATAAAGAACTCACATACTTATTGCAAAAATCTACAAGTCATCAAAAACCAAGCATTAGCACATGCTCCTAGGGGATAGATTTGTAGGAAAAGACCATCGCTCGTCCCCGACTGCGACTCATAAGGAAGACAATCAAAGAACACCTCATGTTTCAAATTTGTTACACAATGATTACCATACGTGCATGCTACGGGACTTGCAATCTTCAACACAAGTATTTCTCAATTTCATAACTACTCAATTAGCACACTTTAATATCACCATCCTCATATCTCAAAACAATCATCATGTATCAAACTTCTCATAGTATTCAATGAACTTTTTATGATAGTTTTTATTATACCATCTTGGATGCCTATCATATTAGGACTAATTTCATAATAAAAGAAAATTACCATGCTGTTCTAAAGGACTCTCAAAATAATATAAGTGTAGCATGGGAGATCAATAATTTCTATAAAATTAAACCACCACCGTGCTCTAAAAGATGTAAGTGGAGTACTAGAGAAAAATTATCTAGCTCAAAAGATATAAGTGAAGCACATAGAGTATTCTAATAAATTTTGAGTCATGTGTGTCTCTCCCAAAAGGTGTGTATAGCAAGGATGATTGTGGTAAACTAAAAAACAAAGACTCAAATCATACAAGATGCTCCAAGCAAAACACATATTATGTGGTGAATAAAAATAAGCCTCAAGTAAAGTTACCGATGAACGAAGATGAAAGAGGGGATGCCATCTTGGGCATCACCAAGCTTAGGCTTTTGGTTGTCCTTCAATTTTACCTTGGGATGCCATGGGCATCCCCAAGCTTATGCTCTTGCCACTCCTTACTCCATAATCCATCAAATCTTTACGCAAAACTTGAAAACTTCACAACACAAAACTCAACAGAAAATCTCATGAGCTCCGTTAGTATAAGAAAACAAACCACCACTTAAGGTACTATAATGAACTAATTCTTTATTTATATTGGTGTTAAACATACTGTATTCCAACTTCTATATGGTTCATACCCTCCGATACTAGCCAAAGATTCATCAAAATAAGCAAACAACACACGAAAAACAATATCTATCAAAAACAGAACAATCTATAGTAATCTATAGGTTTCGAATACTTATGTAACCCCAAAAATTCTGAAATAAATTGGTGGACATGAGGAATTTGTCTATTAATCATCTGCAAAAAGAATCAACCTAATCTCTCCAGTAAAAATGGCAACAAATCTCATGAGCGCTAAAGTTTTTGTTTTTCACTGCAAGATTGCAAAAACTTCCCCAAGTCTTCCCAAAGGTTCTACTTGGCACAAACACTAATTAAAAGCATAAAACTACATCTAAACAGAGGCTAGATGAATGACTTATTACTAAACAGAACCAAAAATCAATAAACAAAAATAAAATTGGGTTGCCTCCCAACAAGCGCTATCATTTAACGCACCTAGCTAGGCATAAAAACAGGAATAGATCTACATATTATCATCTTTGGTATGCAATCCATAAGTGGCTCTCATAATAGATTCATAAGGTAATTTAATTTTCTTTCTAGGAAAGTGTTCCAAGCCTTTCCTTAACGGAAATTGGAATCTAATATTCCCTTCTTTCATATAAATAATTGCACCAATCGTTCTAAGGAAAGGTATACCAAGAATAATGTGACATGTAGGATTGCAATCAATATCAAGAACAATGAAATCTACGGGCACGTAATTCCTATTTGCAACAATAAGAACATCATTAATCCTTCCCATAGGTTTCTTAATAGTGGAATCTGCGAGGTGCAAATTTAAAGAACAGTCATCAAATTCACGGAAACCTAACACATCACACAAAGTTTTTGGAACCGTAGAAACGCTAGCACCTAAATCACATAAAGCATAGCATTCATGATCTTTAATTTTAATTTTAATAGTAGGTTCCCACTCATCATGAAGTTTTCTAGGGATAGAAAATTCTAATTCAAGCTTTTTTTCATAAGATTGCATTAAAGGATTAATGATATGTTTGGTAAAAGCTTTATTTTGACTATAAGCATGCGGAGAATTTAGCACAGATTGCAACAAGGAAATACAATATATTAAAGAGCAATTATCATAATTAAATTCCTTTAAATCCAAAATAGTGGGTTCAATGCTATGTAAAGTTTTGACCTCTCCAATCCCACTTTTACCAATTTTTGCATCAAGATCTAAAAACTCCAAATCATTGGGACTCCTTTTAACTAAAGTTGACTCATCTCTAGTCCCATCATTATCAAGATTCATATTGCAAAACAAAGATTTAATAGGAGACACATAAATCACTTTTAGATCTTCATCTTTATTATCATCAAAACTAGAAGAACACGCTTTTATAAAGCAATTCCTTTCTGCACGCATCCTAGCGGTTCTTTCTTTACCCTCATCAATGGAAATTCTCATGGCTTTGAGAGACTCATTGATATCATGCTTAGGTGGAATAGATCTAAGTTTCAAAGAATCAATATCAAGAGAAATTCTATCCACGTTCCTAGCCAACTCATCAATCTTAGACAATTTTTCTTCAATCAAAGCATTGAATTTTTTTGCGAACTAATAAATTCTTTAATACTAGATTCAAAATCAGAGGGCAGCTTATTATGATTTCCATAAGAATTGTTGTAGGAATTACCATAATTATTAGACGAATTACTAGGATACGGCCTAGGATTAGAGTTTCCTCTATACGCGTTGTTACCAAAATTGTTCCTACCAACAAAATAAACATCCATAGATTCATTATTATTCTCAATTAAAGTAGGCAAAGGCATATCATTAGGATCAGAAGAAACACTTTATTAGCAAACAATTTCATAAGTTCATCCATCTTTCCACTCAAAACATTAATTTCTTCTATAGCATGAACCTTTTTACTAGTAGATCTTTCAGTGTACCATTGAGAATAATTAACCATAATATTATCTAGGAGTTTGGTAGCTTATCCTAAAGTGATTTCCATAAAAGTGCCTCCTACGGCCGAATCTAAAAGATTCCTAGAAGCAAAATTCAATCCCGCATAAAAAAATTGTATGATCATCCACAAATTCAAACCACGTATAGGGAAATTACGTATCATTAATTTCATCCTCTCCCAAGCTTGTGCAACATGCTCATGATCAAGTTGCTTAAAATTCATAATATCGTTTCTAAGAAAGATGATCTTAGCGGGAGGAAAATACTTAGTGATAAAAGCATATTTGCATTTATTCCAAGAATCAATACTATTTTTAGGCAAAGAAGAAACCAAGTTTTAGCACGATCTCTAAGCGAAAACGGGAATAGCTTCAATTTCACAATATCATTATCCACATCTTTCTTCTTTTGCATATCACACAAATCAACAAAGCTGTTTAGATGGGTAGCGGCATCTTCACTAGGAAGGCCAGAAAACAGATCTTCATGAAAAGATTTAGCAAAGCAGTATTAATTTCACAAGATTCATCATCGGTAAGAGGAGCAATCGGAGTGCTAATAAAATCATTATTGTTGGTATTGGAAAAATCACACAATTTAGTATTATCTTGAGCCATCGTCACAAACAATCCAACACACAAGCACACAAGAAGTGAGCAAAAAAGAGGCGAACGGAAAAAGAGGGCAAATAAAATGACAAGGGTGAAGTGGGGGAGAGGAAAACGAGAGGCGAATGGCAAATAATATAATGCGAGTGATAAGAGTTTGTGATGGGTACTTGGTATGTCTTGACTTGTGCGTAGATCTCCCCGGCAACGGTGCCAGAAATCCTTCTTGCTACGTCTTGAGCACTGCGTTGGTTTTCTCTTGAAGAGGAAAGGGTGATGCAATAAAGTAGCATAAGTATTTCCCTCGGTTTTGAGAACCAAGGTATCAACCCAGTAGGAGACTACACGCAAGTCCCTCGTACTTACACAAACAAATAAGAACCTCGGAACCAACGCGATAAAGGGGTTGTCAATCCCTTCACGGTCACTTACGAGAGTGAGATCTGATAGAGATAATAAGATAAATATTTTTGGTATTTTTATGATATAGATCGAAAGTAAAGATTGCAAAATAAAATAGATTGGAAACTTATATAATAAAAGATAGACCTGGGAGCCATAGGTTTCACTAGTGGCTTCTCTCAAGATAGCATAAGTATTACGGTGGGTAAACAAATTAGTGTCCAGCAATTGATAGAAAAGTGCATAATTATGAGAATATCTAGGCATGATCATGTATATACGATTCACGTCTGCGACAAGTATACCGAAACGATTCTGCATCTACTACTATTACTCCACATATCGGCCTCTATCCAGCATGCATCTAGAGTATTAAGTTCATTAGAACAGAGTAACGCATTAGGAAAGATGACATGATGTAGAGGGATAAACTCAAGCAATATGATATAAACCCCATCTTTTTATCCTCGATGGCAACAATACAATACGTGCCTTGCTGCCCCTGCTATCACTACGAAAGGACACCGCAACATTGAACCCAAAGCTAAGAACTTCTCCCATTGCTAGAAAGATCAATCTAGTAGGCCAAACCAAACTGATAATTCGAAGAGACTTGCAAAGATAACCAATCATACATAAAAGATTTCAAAGAAGAATCAAATATTGTTCATAGATAAACTTGATCATAAACCCACAATTCATCGGATCTCGACAACCACACCGCAAAAAGAATTACATCGAATAGATCTCCAAGAAGATCGAGGAGAACATTGTATTGAGATCCAAAGAGAGAAGAAGCCATCTAGCTAATAACTATGGACCCGAAGGTCTATGGTAAACTACTCACACATCATCGGAAAGGCTATGGTGTCAATGTAGAAGCCCTCCGTGATCGATTCCCCCTCCGGCGGAGCTTCGGAAAAGGCTCCAAGATGGGATCTCTTGGGTACAGAAGGTTGCGGCGGTGGAAATAGGGTTTCGTGGTGCTCCTGGGTGTTCTCGGGGTATATGGATATATATAGGAGGAAGAAGTAGGTCGGTGGAGCTGCGAGGGGCCCACGAGGGTGGGGGCGTGCCCAGGGGGGCAGGCGCGCCTCCCTGCCTTGTGGCCTCCTCGCTTCTTTATTGACATCTACTCCAAGTCCCCTGGATCACGTCTGTTCTAAAATTAACTCTCCCAAAGGTTTTATTCCGTTTGGATTCCATTTGATATTTCTTTTCTGCGACACACAAGGAAAAAAGATAGCAATTTGCACTGGGCCTTGGGTTAGTAGGTTAGTCCCAAAAATAATATAAAAGTGTATAATAAAGCCCATTAAACATCCAAAACAGATAATATAATAGCATGGAACAATCAAAAATTATAGATACGTTGGAGATGTATCACAAGAGCAACTGGCGGGCCACAAGAGCTGTCTCCAGGCCGAGGTAGACCGCCTCACGGCGGAGGTGGCCATGGTCGTGGAGGTGCAGCAGGCCCTTGCCGAGACCGGCCAGCAGCGCAACAAGCTGGCCGACGACAAGGGCCTACTTCAGGCTGAGGTGGAGCGCCTGAAGGCGGAGGTGGCCAAGCCGGGGGACGCCCACTAGGCGGAACTCCACCGCCGCACGGAGTCCGAGTAGGCGACCGAGGCCAAGGGCGCCGACCTGATGGCAGCCCTCGCCAAGGTCGCCGAATTCAAGAAGACACTTCAGGAGCGTGACTATGCCATTGCCATGGAGTGGTGCAGTATGTTGCTTGAGGCGCATCACCTGGACGAGTGCCTCGCAAGTAAATGCTTTCCTTGGATTCTGCTGGGTTGGGAAGTCGTCTTTCCTTCCCTTGGTTATTGATTTGTATTGCTATTCTTTTTGATAGGGCACTTCCCAGAGACGCGTAGGGTGGTGGAGGAGGTCGTCCGTTTCCAGCGAGATCCACAGGGGGTCGTGGGCTCCGAGATCGATCCGCGGGTTGCCTGGACCTTCCCGGAGATCGTGACCGAAGTTGAAGCTCGACTGCGAGTGTTGAGCGAGCAGATGGGGCGGCTCTCCGAGGCCGGCGCGGCGATGACGGCGGCCCTCTGGCCTGTCGCCGTTGCGCCGAATAGCTTCACGCGGCTAGCGTGGTCGTTCGAGGCGGGTCTGGAGCGGCTCCACGTGTGGCGCGTCTCCGCCACCCGTGCCGGCGCCGAGATGGTGCTTAGGTTCGTGATGTCTTGGCATCCGGATTTGGCGTTGGACATGTTGATGGGCTAGCGAGCCAGCGCGAAGCGCCAGCTGCAGGCCGGAGCGGACAAACGACGGCGGAGTCATTCCTGCTGATGACTACGGCCTGCTTCTGGATGACCCGGAGGGGAGCTCGGAGGAGACGGGCGTCTACGGTGATGGGGACGCCGAGGAGGAAGATACCGGCGCCACGGTGAACCCGGAGGCCAGCGAGGGGAGCTGGCAGTTGCGTGGCCCGATGCTAGGATGGCTGGCGGAAATCCGGCAAAGCCGGTTGGTGAGCAGCCGGTCGTGCGACAACTTAAGGTGACGGGGCCAGGTTGGGCAATCCGGCGGACCCAACTTAGTATTCGTAGCATGCTGGTGCTTTGGCCCCTTTTTTCTTGACGGCCGACATCCGAAACCGGTTCTGTGGCATAGGGCGAAGTGGAGGGCCGCGGCGACCTAAGCACGCCAAGGGTTGCTAAGGAAGGCGGCAAGTGGTGACCAAGCCGGCCAGCCGCCGAGCCCCCGGGTCGAGTGAGTCGAACTGGCGGTGGGGGTTTTTAAGAGAAATTTGCACAAGTGCGTGAGACACAATAATTTGGTCGGAAAGGGCAGCCCCCGAGTGTTGTTGGGGGACCCCATAGTTTCATATGGTTACAAAAGGCAGTGTTACATATGTGCACACAGCTAACTGTAAAACTGGCGGAGGAGTTTTGCGTTCCGCGGCCGGGTTGTTTCTTCGCCGACGGTGTCTCTCTTACACTTGTTTGACTTTCGGACATTGATGAGGTAGTAGGCATTGCAGTTGCATAAGGCCTTGCTGACGATAAAGGGGCCTTCCCATGGGGAGGACAACTTATGTTGGCCGACTTGATGCTGGACGAGTCGGAGGACCAGGTCTTCCTCGCGGAATGCGAGGGTGTTGATCTTCTTGTTGTGGTAGTGCCTTAGGCCTTGCTGGTAGATGGCTGACCAGCTGAGCACCAAGAGGCATGCTTCTTCGAGAGGTCGGCGCCATCTTCGTGGGCTTCCTTGGCTTTGGCTTTGGTGTACATCGTGACACATGGTGAGTCGAACTCGGCGTCGGTCGGGATGACGACTTCGGCTCCGTAGACGAGGAAGAACGGGGTGAACCCAATCGACCGGTTTGGTGTTGTGCAGAGACTCCAGAGGAGTCTGACAACTCGTCGAGCCAGCCGCCGGGTGAGCGGACGGGCGACTCGATGAGCTGCGGCTTGATGCCGCATAGAATGAGGTCGTTGGCCCGCTCGACCTGGACGTTGGACTGCGGGTGCGCCATGGAAGCCAGGTCGAGGCGGATGCCGGAGACGGAGCAATACTGCGTGAGCGTGCCCTTGGCGAAGTTGGTGCTGTTGTCCGGATGATGCTATTCGGGATGCCGTAGCGCACCGCGATGTCCTTGATGAACCAGATGACTGTTGGCCCGTCCAGCTTCTTGATCGGCCTTTCTTCGATCCACTTGGTGAACTTGTCCACCGCCACCAGCAAATGCGGCGTGCCGCCTCGAGTAGTCTTGAAAGGTCCCACCCTGTCGAGTCCCCAGACCATGAAGGGCCAGGTGATCGGGATGGTTCGGAGTGATGAGGCCGGCTGGTGGCTGCGCTTGCTGCGTTGGCATCCCTCACACTTGAGGACAAGCGACTCGACGTCTTGGAGGGCCGTGGTCCAGTAGAAACCATGGAGAAAAGCCTTGGCCACCCAGGACCTCGAGGCAGCGTGGTGCCCGCACTTAACCTGGTGTATATCGAGGAGGATCTCAATGCCCTTGTCTCGTTCGACGCAGCGCTGGAAAACGCCCATCGAAATGTGCTTGACGAGCTCGTTGTTGATGATGTTGTAGGCGGACGCCCGACGCTGCACTTGCCGAGCCTCGGTCTCGTCCATGGGGAGAACCCCGTTCTCCAGGAATTCCGACATGGGCAGGGCCCATGATGAGGCCGTCACCATGGCGGGTTCTAGGACAACAGCCCCCGGGTCGGGGATGGCGGCGGCCGGGTCGAGGATGACGGTGACCGGGTCGAGTTGGGCAGTCAACGGGTTGGGTCCAGCAGCCCCCGAGCCGGGTTTGGTGGTCCCTAGGCCAGGTTCAGAGTCGCCTGGGCTGGGTTCGTCAGCCCCCGGGTCGGGTTCATTAGTCCCCGGGCCGGGTTCGACATCCCCCGAGCCGGGTTCGACACCCCCTGGGCTAGGTAGAGGAGCGGCCTAGTTATCCAGGACGAAGATGGACTCGGAGTCCGGGGCTGGCTTGATGGATGGCTTGTGCAGGTCCTCGAGGGAGACGCCTGACGGGACGGACTGCCGGGATGAGCCGATCTTGGCCAGCGCGTCGGCGGCTTCATTTTCCGCTTGCGGGATGTGGAGGAACTTGGTGCTATCGAAGAAGCCAGACAACTGCTAGACGAGGAAGAGGTAGCTTGCCATGTTGGCGTCGCGGGCGTCCCACTCGCCGGAGTACTGCTGCACCACATGTTCCGGGTCGCCATAGCACAGGATGCATCAGATGCCGAGTTCCTTGGCAAGTCGGAGGCCATGCACAAGGGCTTCGTACTCGGCAACGTTGTTGGAGGCAGCGAAGTGGATCTGGAGCGCGTATCGAAGTCGGATGCCCTTCAGTGAAGACAACACGATGTCAGCGACCAAGCCAAGGCGCATCTTGGAGCCATCGAAGTGCATGCGCCAATGCGTCGAATCTGGTGGCGACGGCAGGTATTGGGTCTCTGTCCAGTCGACGAGGAAGTCAGACAGAGCTTGGGACTTGATCATGGTGTGGGGTCGTAGAGGATAGTGTGGCCGGCTAGCACGATCGCCCACTTGGCAACCCGGCCAGAGGCATCCCGTCAATCGATGATCTCGCTGATAGGAGCCATGCTGACCACGGTGACATCATGCTCTTGGAAGTATTGCTTCAACTTCTTGGCAGTAAAATACATGTTGTAACACATGTTCTGGTAGTGCGAGTAGTTTTGCTTGGAAGCGGAGAGCACCTCGCTCAGGTAGTAGACCGGGCCCTAGACGGCTTGGATCTTGCCCTTCTCTGGCCGCTCGACCAACACCACTGTGCTAACCGACCGTGAGGTGGCCGCAATGTAGAGCAACAGCGGCTCCTTCTCACTTGGCGCGGCTAGGACGGGTGTGGTGGAGAGCATATGCTTGATATCCCAGAAATCCTTGTCCGCCTGGACATTCCATTCGAACGGCGTTGTCTTCTTCATTAGCCGGTACAGGGCCAAGACCCTCTCGCCCAGCCGGCTGAGAAACCGGCTGACCGAGGCCAAGTAGCCGGTGAACTTCTGGACATCACGCAACCGAGCCGGCTTGCGCATGCGCTCAATGGCCTTGATCGTCTCCGGGTACGCCTCAATGCCACGCTCCGAGGCGAGGAAACCGAGTAGCTTTCCGACTGGGACGCCAAAAACGCATTTCTCCGGGTTGAGCTTGATCTGGTACTCGCGCAAGTTAGCAAAGGTTTCCATCAGGTCGTCGAGGAGCGTGAGGTGCTTCTTGGTCTTCACAACGATGTCATCCACATAGACGTGGATGTTGCGGCCAAGTTGCGGCAGCAGGCATTTCTACATGCAGCGTTGGAATGTGGCACCGACGGTCTTCAGGCCGAATGACATGGTGATGTAGCAATACACCTCGAAGGGCATGATGAAGGACGTCTTCAGGGTGTCGGCCGGGTCCAGCTTTATCTGGTGATAGCCGGAGTAAGCATCCAGGAAGGATAAGAGCTCACAGCCGACGGTAGAGTCAATGACTTGATCGATCCGCGGGAGGGTGAATGGATCCTTGGGGCAGGCCTTGCTCAGGCTGGAGTAGTCGATACACAAGCGCCAGGTCTTATTTTTCTTCAGGACGAGGACTGGGTTGGTCATCCACTCGGGGTGGAACACTTCCATGACGAAGCCGGTCGCCAAAAGCTTGGCAACCTCTTCACCGATGGTTCTTCTCTTCTCCTCAGAGAAACGATGTAGGGGTTGGTGGACTGTAACAGCCCCAAAATTGGGTTATCAATTTTTGTGCTGTTATTCCTTCCTGGCAATCATTTTTTGAAAATTTTCTCCTGAGTTTGCTGGATGACTCTGACAATTCTTGTCATTTTAACCTTTCAAAGCCTTACTCATGTCTTTGTTAGTGGGCAAGACCTCATCTGCATCATCTCAAATCCATCAAAACCCTAATACCAATTTTTGGAATTTGGTTATTTCCTTTGTGCTTGCAAAGGAGCCATCCTTTTTCCTTGATCTGTTGATCCTCCCAATTGTTCCCAGAGACCCTCCTACCTTTCCAATCCTTGATATGCAAAAATATTGCTAAGTCCTATGCAATATTTTTCATTTGTGATTTATTCCTTTTCTTGTCTATCTAATGACTAAAATCCAAAGGCATAGCTAGTCATCTCATAAATTCATGAAAATTTGTGGAGATGATATTTGTGACTAATCTTAGCTCTAGCAAAAATATTGGCCATAATTAAATAAGGAAAACTGCCTTTTCCTATTTTAAGCCAATATTGCATTTCTGCCATTTTCCAAAGGAGCTACCATTTTTATAGCAAGGAAAATTCCCAAATAATTTATGGACCTTGTACTTGCTATATCTTCACCATTTCCATCCAAGCCCATGTTTCAAGGGTCATAATTTGAGCACATGATCCAATGCAAGTTTCTGCCCTATCTAGAATTTTTGCAAAGTAAGTGCTTGAACCCTTGATCCTTTTGAACTGAAATTTTGTAGGGTAATTAACATTGATAAATCACCTCTGGATACCCAAAAATCATCCTAATCCATCTATCTAGTCTTCCTTGGCAATTTTCTCAAGTTTCTGTTCAGATTGCTTGTTTGTGAGGAAAGTACCTTCATAGATGATCAAAATGAGCTCAAACTTTTCCAGCAGTCTCTAATGACCATATAATCACCCTCCTCCAAGATTCATCTCATTCCATTTATCCATGTGAGCCCAGGATGAATTCTTTGTTTCTGTCCAAATTTTCAGTTTGTGAAGCAAGTATATTTTATCTTACTCCATTATGGCTGAAAATTTTCCCAAGTATTCTCCTACTCCATTAACCTATCTTCACAAAAGTTTAGCTCATTTCAGTTAGGGATTTGCCCTCAGGATTTTTCTCAAGTTTCTGGGAAGAAATAATAGTTGTGAAGGAAGTACCATTTTGGCCAGCCCATTTGGTATGGAATTTTTATAGCATCATTATATGCCCAAATCATCAGGCTTTGCCAAGTTTTAGCCCAATCCAACACTCCTTGTGAGTGTTACTTCATGCTTTAGCTTCTGGGCCATATTTGACAGTTGCACTGCAACTATGTTAAATTCTTGTCCTAATGCCCTCATAATTCCCAGGACCGTAGTCCTTACTAGCCTAAACCTCCCAGACATCAAGTTTACTTTTTAACCTCTCTGGTTTATCTCTAGAATGTGGTCAAGTTTGCTACGGCAAACTTGTGAAGCTTAGTTTACTCAGCTCCTTTTGTCTTTGCCCGTTTCTTTACCGTAGTAATACTTTACCTTGGATGGACTACGCTGTAGACATGGTTTGTCATGGAGTAGAATGCCAAAGCATGTGTTGTCCTTAGTGACCACGGGAAATGCCAGCCAAAACGGTGGTCTAGCCACCGTTGGCGACGGCAGAGCCGCTCTGGCGGGTTCTGGCCCGTCCCCACGTGTCAAGTAGCCCGGCATCATCGTTGCCATTCCCTTAGACCCCTCTTCCCCTCCATTTTCTTCTCCGGCACGTCGTTCCAACGACCAAACAGTCAGCCCCATGGCCATCATCGCCTTCCTCTCCGGGGAAAGCTCGCCGATGCACGGACACATCGCCAGCTGCGTGCCACCTTTCCCCCTCTCCTCGAGCTCTCCCCGCGGCTAGAAGTAGCCCTCCCGAGCTCCCTCGCAGTCCACAACCCTCCCCCAGCCACTCATTCCTCCCCGGAATCCCTCTCCAATCCCCACCATCGCCATGGCCGCTGCCTTGGCTCTTCTTGAGTCCGGCATCACCGAGCTTTCCCCCTCGGCTTCTCCACCACCAGAGGATTTCCCAAGGTCCAGTGAGCATCCCAGTAGCATCGGCCCTTCCCTCGCCTACCGTAGCACCTACCTCACTGGCGGCAGAAGCCTATCTCTGCCGCGAGCCCTGCTGCTCCCTTCCTAGCGCTCCTCGCCAGAAACGGACACCACCCCGAGATGCGCCTCTTCCTCCTGAGCATCTGGGTAGGTCGCCCGTCGCGAATGGTGGCCGGACGCGCTGGCGATCACCGTCGGGATGGTCGCCTCCCTCGTCCATGCTCACGCCCGAGTAGGAGGAAGAAGAAAGCCAGGCCAGGAGGGCCCCACCCCCAAGCGACCCCATCAGTCGGCGAGAGGGTGATGCCAGGTCAGATAAGTGGAGACGCCCCCATCCCTTTATGTTTTCCCTTAGCTCAAGATGTATTGCCTGAAATACGCTTTCTATTCTCTGTAAACGTATGTTCTCAAATGCGCTTTCTGTTTTCAGCCCCGCCCGCCGAAGTGGTTGTTTTGTGAATGTTCACTGTTTAAGCCTCTTTTCTGCCTAAAAAGTGAACGACCACAACTTTTCAACCATGACTCCGATTGAGGTGATTCCAACGCTCCCTTTCTCTATTCGTCGAGATCTTTCCGTTGGTACCATTTTTATAATGTTTTCACATAGTGAAAATGACCACTTTGCCCTTGCCCATAAACAGGCCCCTCCGAGAGAGAATTGTTTTCGGCAAATCTTTCCACAATCGTTTCACAATTTTTCCCGTAGTACTCTTTGACCCCAGGCAAGACAACCTCTTATCATGAGCCCCGAACTTCCATGTTGACTTTGCTTGCACCTTGTGTGTGTAGTTGCAGTAGTTTCTTGTGTGTCTCTCCTGCAACTATTTCAGTTATGTTATATGTTCTATTGCATGCCATGTCATGCTTACCTTTCATGATATCTTTTGCCATGCTAGTTAGTATGTTGTTACTGATAATATCATATCTCTGTTCTGGATTAGTTTCATGCTCATAGTATTGATGTTATGATGGTTCTGTTGCATTGTTTCACATTGCCATGTTCCATATGCTATAGGTGTGCACTTGAGAAGCTTGGTATTTTGTTAAATCATTTGTATGTTGCATGATCATTATTAAATTCATGCTAATATGCTCATGATGATGGAGAAGATAATAAGATGACTTTAATAATAAAAAACCTCCTCCGTCATCGATGGGATCGAGTCATAGTGCCACCAAATCAAACTTTTCCAGTGCAACCACATTTTCCTTTATGGGAAGGCCTTAATGCGATATGTGGTCATGCCTCTCATCGGTGCCTCCAACGGGGGAAGGTTATGGGCGCGCGCTACCTTAATCAGGTAGGCGGACATAAGCCTTGTGAGCCTGAGTATGGTTATCTGCACATGTCCCTGTTTGGGACCGTTTTTGTTTTGCCACGACGGTGGCCGTGATGCCTTTGGTAGGCATGGGGCCACCCATGACTTAGCCCAGAGGGGAGTTAGTCAGAGTGGTCGGGAGAGTGTCATGGGCAATGGGTCGGTTTTGTCGGAACGCCGTTGGTCCACCCGAATGGGAGTGCAAGGCCATGTGATCTGTGGTGTGGGTACAGTGTGCTACCTCTGCAGAGTGTTTATTAAGTCGACCGATAGCAGCACAGTTCGTAGTAGGTCACACTATCGGGTCTTGGTCGAAATGGAGGATAAACCTGAAATAACTAAGTGGGTGAATATTGTGTAACACTTAATGTGGTGACTTGGACTATGAGATAGTCGTGAGAAGTCACGGTGATGTTTTGATATGATCACGAGGTGAGGTCTCGATGAGTGTTGAACCAGGTGTGGTTCTGTTTGTGATCTGCGAATGATCACTATTTGGTTGCAAGGCAACTCGTTGGGAAGAGAGTCCGAGGGACTCAGTGCACAAGTTTGGTTGCATTGCATGAGTAATATGTTTGCATTTCAAGAACCATGGCATAATAGGAGATGGTTGCATAAAGTTAACATGTTATGACTGCATTGGATACAACCGGTAATTTATATTCAGCATAGTTTCATGATGCCATGCCATGTCTTGATTGAACTTATGCCATGCTTTGACATGCCATTTTATGGTTAAGGTGCGGTACTATGTTTTTTGTTGCCATATTAGAATTAAGTTTGATATGCCATGTTATTACCATGATAGTAGATGCCATGATGTTGTTCATGCTTATTTTGATCCATGTCTCTAGTTAATATCATGCCATGTTTAGCTTATGCTATGAGATAGGTTGTTGCATGCGCTTGGTTCTTGCTTTGTCTTCTATTTGTTTGGATGCTATATAATTGGTTGTCTTGCAAGTACATTCAATGTACTGACCTGGCCTGTCATGCCAGTTTTGTAGGTTGTGCCCAAATTGTTCGCTTGTTCCGTCATGCTAGGTCGTAATCTTGCCAGTCCTATGAGTTGTGGAGCCCAGCCAGAATCGATGAGCTGCCAAACCAGGACTTCCGCCGCCTTTTTAAATAGCATGAGAGCTATGCTAGATGACTGTATTCATTAATGATGTAATTCCATATAAATGTATTTGATGAATATTCTTGTACCTGGAATGCTGTATCATGGACCTATCATGCGTTAGGTGTTATCTGGGCTGACGTGCGAAGGCCCCCTGCTCCAGGCAAATCGAGGTGCCACATGAGATGGTATTAGAGTAGCCAGGCTGCATAGGTTATCCTAGCATTAGATAACCGCTACCATTAAACCGTAATAACCCTAAGGGATTTGTCCCATCCCTGGCACGCGGCATGGCTACTGTTATTCAGTAGGTGGCGCAGTCGGGACCGACATATCCTCACCCCGTGGAACTAATAGCAACCATATCCTTTCTAGTTGTCCGCACCGTTTAGCCTTCGCCATTAAGGGAAAAGGGGCCACACCATGCGGGCATGTCCCTCAGGGTTGCTTATAAAATCCCATTTCCGCTAGCCGTATCATTCACCTCTCAGTCAGCCATGTCCCTGCAAAGAAGCCTAGCTAGTAGCTCCCCAGCCATGACTCACGCCCTCAAAGCTCCCAAGTTTCACACTCGCACCTTTGTCGTCAACCATACTGGCTTTCCACCTCTTCTTACTGAGATGCTCACCAAAGCATTTGGCTGTAATGCTAGCCCAGATTACCTGGTGTTCCAATCGGCACCCGTCCCTCACCTTCACCGTTGTGATGCTAGAGTGCACATCTCCCAGGTCGCATGGCAGATGGTCAGCCGTTGGTCTTTCAGGGCAGAGCCATGCCCACTACTGATTTGGCAATTTAGGCCGCTGTTGTGGAGGCTATCCTATACCTCTAAACCAAGTTTCCGCAAGTGGCAGAGAGGCGGGAGTTCTGCTTTTTCCCCCTTGTGACAGAAGCAGGAATTCAGCCTCCTCCCCCAATTCTGGGAGATGACACCACAATCACTCGCCTGGTGCAATATATCACTACTTAGGGGAGGATGATTGCAAAGATGCTTGCCGAGTTTATAACCATGGACAACGATACGGTGCGAGTTGTCACAGAAGCTTATCGTGAGGCTCGTAAATTTGCATCCAAAGCCGTTCGTCCAACGCCGTTCATCCTAGTGCTATCCTCTCAACCTGTGTTGTGGCCTAAGCCAAACATCATCACCCTCGACAAGGCTCTTTACCGGATCCACCAACAGCATTTCCTTGGATCAATTTCAGCCACAACCCCAGCAGCAGAGCCCCAACCCATAGAAGTGTCGGACGATGAAGATGGAGATTGGCTCAGTCTTCGTCCCCTGGGAGAGCCCAGCAAGGCCAGTCCCCAGCATGACCTCAGTCACGCAATCAGTTGTTTATGTGAATAGTTTAGTGTGTTGAGTCATCCTCCAGACGAGGATAGAACCATGGATCACGGAGTGAGTAGTTTCGTTTAGCGTGTAGCGCGTTCGTGCTTTGTTGTATGTTTGTACCATTGTAGCATGTATGAAGTGCTTTATGTATGCTTTCTTGCTTGTTGGTTTTGTTTTTGTTTGTCTCTCTATCAATCGGAAATGTTTGACAGTGGTGGCAATGTGTTTCTAACAAGACTTTAATTAGTAGAGCACATACACTAAACAACATTGACTCATCCCGAGTCTATAATAAAATGCGCGCTGGTGTAGGTATATGTATACCAGGAGTACATATACCCACTACCATTAAAACACCTTAGTATGATTTTTCTGATGTGTTTTTCCTTTGCATATTCATTGTATCTGTGTTCTTGTTAGTTTATATTGTACTGCATACTGCACGCATACCAGTTCACCCACGAGTACATTTAGGGCAGTACTCGAGGGAATGCAAAGCCACATATCCCTCTCTATCTTTGCATACCCCGTGTGCCGGATTTCTAGCCCCAAAGCCTCACAAAGGCATTTACATCTGGCAATAACTCATCTCTAATTATTTTTCCTGATTTCATTTCCGGAGGCACACTGCCAACTTTATTTCACTTGATCCAATACATCTACCCCAATACAGATTTCAACTCTGATTCTACCTCGACACCTACTTTTTCGTGGAGCAATCCGCGGAATTTTCCCGTACCCAAGTGTGCTTCCTGAGCTAGTGCAGCCACCTCATCTGCATCTGGACCCCATCACCACCCTCTTCTCTGCCTTGCATGGTGCAGGCAAGTCGCCATCCCGCTCCACCGCAACACACGATTAGTCCGACGAGGCAATGCGACGGAGGATCAAGCGTGGTGGCGGACCACCCAGTGCACCTTCTTCTCCTGTATCTCGATCCATCGCACCCAGCCGCGCATTGTCCTGAGCTCGATCATTCCTGATGAGTATTAGCAGGAGGATCGACGAGTCGATCAGCGTGCTCAGCAGCGCAGCTAAGAACAACTGCATCACCGCCAAGAAAACCGCCTCGCTGAAGGAGCTCGGCTCGATCTCACACAAACCAAAGAAGTAGTAGAGCGGCATTTGTGTTTGTCCGTTGAAGGAGAGTCACACTGCCATCTTTTATAAACAAACCCCGGTGTACGGTGAGCAAGGTCTAGGAGAACCGCTCGTTGCTCAATCACCGGTGTCCAGGAGGCGAATCCGTGAGCAGTGCCGACGAGGAACTGGTCCGCGACGTGAGTGCTCTCTACACCAGCACCTGCATGCTGCGCACTACAGTACTGGGGTCCTCATCGCCCTAGGAGCTAGATGCGCGATGCGCCAAGCCGCACGCGGAGCAGCGACGAAGAAGAAGCACCAAAGTGGAGGTAGAAGAAAGAGGCTGCCAGTGGGCCCTGGACCCACGTGTCAGCAGGTGAAACCAATGTCTATTGGGGTGCATCCAGCATTTTTCGGGAGTCTGATCTTGATTGCCCCTAGCCGTGGAGGTAACCCTTTCTTGCCCATATTTTCCCCTAGGTGTACCAATTATCGGTATCCCAATTCATCTGTATCTGACCAAAGGGTTAAAATTAACCCAGATGATTTCCCCGGAGTGGTTGTCTTTTCATTGTTGTTGTAACCTTAGGAATCTCGAGGACGAGATTCCTTCAAGGGGGAAGAGTTGTAACAGCCCCAAAATTGGGTTATCATTTTTTGTGCTATTATTCCTTCCTGGCAATCATTTTTCAAATTTTTCTCCTGAGTTTGATGGATTACTCTGACAATTCTTGTCATTCTTAACCTTTCAAAACCTTGCTCATGTCTTTGTTAGTGGGCAAGACCTCATTTGCATCATCCCAAATCCATGAAAAACCCTAATTCCAATTTTTGGAATTTGGATATTTCCTCTGTGCTTGCAAAGGAGCCATCCTTTTTCCTTGATTTGTTTCCTCCTAATTGTTCCCAGACACCCTCCTACCTTTCCAAACATTGGATATGCAAAAATATTGCTAAGTCCGATGCAAAATTTTTCATTTGTGATTTATTCCTTTTCTTGTCTATCTAAGGAATAAAATCTAAAGGCATAGCTAGTCATCTCATAAATTGATAAAAATTTGTGGAGATGATATTTGTGACTAATCTTAGCTCTCGCAAAATTATTGGCCATAATTAAATAAGGAAAATTGGCTTTTCCTATTTTAAGCCAATATTGCATTTTTGCCATTTTCAAAAGGAGCTACCATTTT
Source organism: Triticum urartu (assembly GCF_003073215.2). NCBI lineage: Eukaryota > Viridiplantae > Streptophyta > Magnoliopsida > Poales > Poaceae > Triticum > Triticum urartu. Next base: position 329,569,027 of record NC_053023.1, on the reverse strand, counting down.
TATAGCAAGGAATATTCCCAAATAATTTGTGGAACTTGTACTTGCTATATCTTCACCATTTCCATCCAAACCCATCTTTCAAGGGTCATAATTGGAGCACATGATCCAATGCAAGTTTCTGCCCTATCTGGAAATTTTGCAAAGGAAGTGCTTGAAAACTTGATCCTTTTGAACTGAAATTTTGCAAGGTAATTAACATTGATAAATCACCTCTAGATACCCAAAAACCAGCTCAATCCATCTATCCAATCTTCCTGGACATTTTCTCAAGTTTTTGTTCAGCTTGCTTGTCTATGAGGGAAGTACCTTCATAGATGATCAAAATGAGCTGAAACTTTTCCAGCAGTCTCTAATGACCATATAATCGCCCTCCTCCAAGATTCATCTCATTCCATTGATCCATGTGAGCCCAGGATCAATTCTTTGTTTCTATCCAAATTTTCAGTTCGTGAAGCAAGTATATTTTATCTTGCTCCATTATGGCTGAAAATTTTCCCAAGTATTCTCCTACTCCTATAACCAATCTCCACAAAAGTTTGGCTCATCTAAGTTAGCCATTTGCCCTGAGGATTTTTCTCATGTTTCTGGGCAGAAATAATAGCTTTGAAGGAAGTACCATTTTGGCCAGCCCATTTGGTATGAAATTTTTATAGCATCAATGTATGCCAAAATCACCAGGCTTTGCCAAGTTTTAGCCCAATCTAACACTCCTAGTGAGTGTTACTTCATGCTTTAGCTTCTGGGCCAGATTTGACAGTTGCACTGCAACTATGTTAAATTCTTGTCCTAATGCCCTCATAATTCCCAGGACCATAGTCCTTACTAGCCTAAACCTCCCAGACATCAAGTTTCCTTTTTAACCTCTTTGGTTTTATCTCTAGAATGTGGTCAAGTTTGCTACAACAAACTTGTGAAGCTTAGTTTACTCGGCTCCTTTTCTCTTTGCATGATTCTTTACCGTAGTAATACTTTGCCTTGGATGGACTACGTTGTAGACATGGTTTGGCATGGAGTAGAATGCCAGAGCGTGCGTTGTCCTTGGTGACCACGGGCAATGCCAGCGAAAACAGATAAACCGCTCCGGCTGGTTCTTGCTCGTCCCTCCGTGTCCTGTAGCTCGGCATCGTCGTCGCCGTTCCCCTGGACCCCTCTCGCCCTCCGTTTTCTTCTTCGGCGCATTGTTACAACGACCAAACAATGATCCCCGTGGCCATTGTTGCCTTCCTTGCTACTGTCCTCTTCCTCCTCTTGTTAGCGAGCGTTGCCCGACTCCATGTGCTCTTGCGCGTCGTCCGCATCCCCCTCATCGCCTTCCAACTCCTCCCCATGAGCCTTTGCCGTGCTTACCGACACAATGCCCCTCGCCGATGCACAGACACGTCGCCAGCCGCCAGCTCTCCCTGTGGCTATAACTAGCCCTCCCGAGCTCCCTCGCAGTCCACAACCCTCCCCTCAGCCACTCATTCCTCCCCGGAATCCCTCTCCGATCCCCACCAACGCCATGGCCACCGCCTCAGCTCTTCTTGAGTCTGGCATCACCGAGCTTTCTCCCTCGGCTCCTCCACCAACAGAGCATTCCCCAAGGTCCGGCGAGCCTCCCAGTAGCCTCGGCCCTTCCCCTCCCCTACCGTAGCGCCTACCTCGCCGGTGGCAGAAGCCCATCTCCGCCACGGCCCCTGCTGCTCCCCTCCCAGCGCTCCTCGCTGGAAACGGAGTCCACCCCGAGATGCGCCTCTTCCTCCTGAGCATCTAGGCAGGTTTCCCGTCGCGAATGGTGGCTGAACGCGCCGACGATCGCCATCGGGATGTCCGCCCCCCTCGGCCACGCTCACGCTCCCTCGGCTCCGAACTTGCATGTTGACTTTGCTTGCACCTTGTGTGTGTGTAGTTGCAGTAATTTCTTATCTGTCTCGCCTGCAGTTATTTTAGTTATGCTATATGTTCTATTGTGTGCCATGTTATGCTTACCTTTCATGATATCTTTTGCTATGCTAGTTAGTATGTTGTTAATGATAATATCATGTCTCTATTCTGGATTAGTTTCATGCTTGTAGTATTGATGTTACGATGGTTTTGTTGCATTGTTTCGCATTGCTGATAGAGGCAAAGGTGTCCCGATGTTTCGATGAGATGGTGGCTATCGTTTTCTGTGGGAGTCGACCTTGACGATCCGACTACGAACGTGCGAGACGACACGCCTTAGCAATCGCTAAACCAACTTCCAAGGAGTTATTGACCACGCCGGAGCACGATCAACCTGACCACGAGGGCCTGTTTCCTGCGAGCAAACGAAGAACCAGCAAGAAACTGAGATTGCAATCTGGATATTGCGAATATAAGATGAAAGCTTTATTGATCAAGGTGGGGTTCTGTGACGTCTTGGTCTGGTCGTTGGACACAAACGAAGTACGCGAAGTTGCAGCTATGGCGAACTTTTAATCTAAACAAAACCCAAAGTCTAAACGACGCCCTAAGGGCTGTATATATGGAGGAAGAGAGGGGAATTTCATGGCCCTTGAGGGTGGGGTCCGAAACCAACCCTAACTCTTGTTTCCCCACACATACGGACTCTAAAAATAGCCTATACTTAAGTATTTCGAAATTACATGGGCCTGGCCCATTAATAAGGTGACGCAGCACCTAGAATAGCCTATGGACGAATATTATGAAGTGGCATCTTGTATATTTCGTCCATGGCTTCATGCACTCCTTATGGCGGCTTCAAAGTCCTGAAATCATCACTTGTAACTCCGTTCTTGATCCCCTTGCGCATGCCATCAACTCCATGCGTGTTCTTGCTCCAATGTTCATCCTTCTCCAAGCTAGGCCCTTCATTTGAAAGCAAAACAAATGTATCCAATTTAGGCAGCATCATAATCTCATGAACATGAGAATCATTACCAAGAAACGAAAGTACCTGGTAATTTAATTGGCGTGCGCGAGCTCTAGTAATTGGTCCAGTATATGTAACAGTAGGGGCTGTGGGTGTAACAATGGTATTGATGTCCTCATCAATTGCCGTGTTCCATATGCTATAGTTGTGCACTTGAGAAGCTTGGTATTTTGTTAAATCATTTGTATGTTGCATGCTCATTATTACATTCATGCTAATATGCTCATGATGATGGAGAAGATAATAAGATGAATTAATAATAACAAACCTCCTCCGTCCTCGATGGGACCGAGTCATAGTGCCACCAAATCGAATTTTTCCAGTGCAACCACATTTGTATTTTTGGGAATGCCTTACTGCGATCTATTGTCATGCCTCTCGCCGGTGCCTCCAACGAGGGAAGGTTATGGGCGCGCGCTACCCTGATTAGGTAGGCAGACATAAGCCTTGTGAGCCCGAGTTTGGTTATGTGCACATGTCCCCATTTGGGACCGTTTTTGTTTTGCCACGACAGTCGCCGTTTCCCACGATAGTGGCCGTTTGCCACGACGGTGGCCACGATGCCTTTGGTAGGCACGGGGCCACCCATGACTTAGCCCAGAGGAGAGTTAGTCGGAGTGGCCGGGAGAGTGTCATGGGCAATGGGTCGGTTTCGTCGGAACGCTATTGTTCCACCCGAATGGGAGTGCGAGGCCATGGGTTCCATGGTGTGGGTACAGTGCGCTACCTCTAGAGAGTGTTTATTAAGTCTGTCGATAGCAGCATAGTTCGTAGTAGGTCACACTATCGAGTCTTGGTCGAAATGGAGGATAAACCTGAAATAACTAAGTGGGTGAATAATGTGTAACACTTAATGTGGTGACTTGGACTACGAGATAGTCAGGAGAAGTCACGGTGATGTTTTGATATGATCACGAGGCGAGGTCTCGATGAGTGTTGAACCAAGTTTGGTTTTGTTTGTGATCCGTGAATGATCACCATTTGGTTGAGAAGCAACTCGTTGGGAAGAGAGTCCGAGGGACTCGGTGCACAAGTTTGGTTGCATTGCATGAGTAATATGTTTGCATTTAAAGAACCATGGCAGAACAGAAGATGGTTGCATAAATTTAACATGTTATGACTGTATTGGATACGACCAGTAGTTCATATTCAGCATAGTTTCATGATGCCATGCCAGGTCTTGATTGAACTTATGCCATGCTTTGAAATGCCATGTTATGGTTAAGGTGCAATACTATGTCTTGTGTTTCCATATTAGAAGTAAGTTTGATATGCCATGTTATTACCATGATAGTAGATGCCATGATGTTGTTCATGCTTATTTTAATCCATGACTCTAGTTAATATCATGCCATGTTTAGCTTCATGCTTATTTTGATCCATGGTTCTTGATTTGTCTTCTGTTTGTTTGGATGTTATATAATTGGTTGTCTTGCAAGTACATTCAATGTACTGACCTGGCGTGTCATGCCAATTTTGTAGCTCGTGCCCAAATTGTTCGCTTGTTCCATCTATTAGGCCGTAATCTTGCTAGTCCTGTGAGTTGTGGAGCCCAGCCAGAATCGATGAGCTGCCAAACAAAGACTTCCGCCGCCTTTTTAAATAGCCTTGGAGTTATTCCAGATGACTGTATTCATCAATGATGTAATTCTATATACATGTATTTGATGAATATTATTGTACATCGAATGTTGTGTCATGGATATGTCATGCGTTGGGTGTTATCCTGGGCTGACGTGTTATCGGAGTGCCACATGGAGAGGCTTGGCGTCCTTGTGACGTGGAGTTTGTGCTCTACGTACTTTCTCGAAATACCCGGCATGTCCTTTGGGGTCCATGCGAAGATATCCCAATTCTCACGAAGGAAGTCGACGAGCTCGCCTTCCTATTTACTCTTGAGGCGAGTGCCAACGACAACATACTTCCTGCAACTGGGGTCTTCCGGGTTCAGCTTGACATTCTTGGTCCCCTTGGAGGGCTTGAACGAGGCCTCATCGGTCGGCTCCTTGGCCGGGGCCGGCACGGCCGACATCTCGTTACCTAGCGCGACGATCCAGTCGAGCTAGCGCCGCTCCTCGGCTATGACCAGCGACAAGGCCAAGTTGGCACCATCTCGGGCACACTCGAGGGACTTCCGGTAGTAGCCGGTGATGGCGATGAGGTCCTTCGGACCCGGTAGCTTCATCTTCAGATAGGCATAGTGGGGGACTGCCATCAACATGGCGAGTGCAGGCTAGCCCAACAGTGCATGATACGTGCTGGATAGGTCCACCACCTCGAACCAGAGCGGCTCGTGTCGGAAGTGGTTTCTGTTGCCGAACAGGACATCGAGCCGGATCCAGCCGATCGGGGAGCAAGAGAGGCCGGGTAAGATGCCATGGAAAATCGTCCGGGTTGGCTCCAAGTCTTTGGCCTCGAGGCCGAGCATGGTCATGGTGTCGCGGTAGAGGATGTTAATACTACTGCCGCCATCGATGAGGACCCAGGAGAACTTGCATGTGCGCCGGCGTGCTACTATGGCAGGGTTGAGGACGAGGATGCAGCCACCCGGGTTCGGCATGATGTCCGGGTTGTCTTCCCGGGTCCAGGTGACCAGGCGCTTCGACTAGTGCGTGTACTCCGTCTTGGCCGGGATGACGGTGTTCACCTCCGACCGCCCGGAGCAGGCGCTCGCTACGCTTGCCATCACCGAGGCTAGTGAAGACTACGTAGCTCACATTCTGGTCGGGGTAGACGTCATCACGCATTGCGCCGCCAGCCGGAGGCAGGGGAGGAGGAGGCGGAGGCGGCTGCCCCGCACCCAGAGCCAGGGCCGGAGGAGGTGGGACGTCGCCTCACATGAGCCAGGGATGGAGGAGGCGGGACGGAGTTGGGGCTGAAGCATGTGTGTGGGAGGCTTCACGCCGCTGCAGTGCTTGCAGGGAGCGTCGAACATCTCCTCGAAACTCATGGCGGCTTGCCACGCCGTCTTGCAGGTTTGCCAGCGTTTGGCGGCCGGCTCGGCCGCGGGGCCTACTCTGCGGCCACGACGAGCCGGTTGTTATGGTGCTGAGCCGGCTGGCCGGCCTTGCTCTTGTTGTTCTACTGGTTGTTCTGTTGTGGGCTGCCTTCGCCAGCCGGCTTGGGAGGGGGAACCGGCTTCGCCTTGCCGGCTTCGTCCAGCGCCACTTGGATCTTCATGGCGGAGTCAGCATTGGCATACTTGTCCGCCGTCACCACGAGCGCGGCCATGGTGGCCGGCTCGGAGTGCAAGAGCTTGTGCTTGAGGAGGGTGCCATCCTAGCACCCGCTGACGAAGTATTGGATGGCATGTACTTCATGGACGCCCTCGCAGCTGTTCCGGAGCTCGGTCCAGCGCGAGTGGTACTCGCGTCCGGTCTCCATCGGCCCCTGCATGCACATGGTGAGCTGGCTGGGGTAGCCGGGTCGCTTGTAGTGCCAATGAAGTTACGGATGAAGGCCTGCTCGAAGTCGACCCATACATTGATGCTGCCCGCCGGCAGGCTGTTCAACCACGTGCGAGCCGAACCCTGGAGCATGAGCGGAGCATAGCGCACGGCGGGACGACGGTTGCCGCCCGTGATGCTGATGGTGGTGGTGTAGTCGATGAGCCAGTCCTCCGGCTTGACAGTGCCGTTGTACTTGGGGGTGTCGCGAGGGAGCGTGAATCTCTTATGGAAAGGCTCATCCCGGATGCGCAGACCGAAGCAAGCCGGACCAACGGCATTGTTCTCCTCCAGCTCCAGGGAGAGGGCAAGCTGGTCGAGGCTATGGCAGGCATCGGTGTCGTCGCTGGCGCGCGGGCCCAGCCGGCTGGCGATTGCGCCGCGGGGGTCGGGTCAGCTGAAGCCGGATGTCGGCTGGGTTGCGGGGGAGGATCATGTCGGCGTAGGTCTTCGGGGGCCGGCACGTCGCCCAAGCCGCAGACAGTTGTCGGAGCATGGTTGCGCCGGGTCCGGTGCGGCCGAAGTGTGCTTCACTAGGTGGCGAAGATGTCGTGTTCTGCTGGTCCTCGGGACTGTTGTTGTGGATCGTGCCAGACCCGGCCGGCTTGGCGAGTTGTTTGAGGTGGTCCTGTTGGGCGTTGGCCGCGTCGAGGAGGTCGTTCACCCGCTTCAGGCGGTCTTTCAGCTCGTCATCGGCGAGCTGGTCCAGGCCAACCGCGGCTACCTAGGCGGCACACATGTTATTCATGGGGGTCTCGTAGACGGGAGGGATTGCGCCGAAGGCGCGGCCGGTCGCACCGCCCCGGGCCCACACATCGGCGACCCGGCTCGACTCAGCCGTGGCGGGCGTGAAGTCATAGGCGGCGTTGCACTCCAGCTGAGCGGAGTCTAGGCGGCGCTGCATGGCAGTGAGCATCTCAGACATGTCCAGAAGGCGACGGCAGTCCTCCTCGAGCCAAGACCGAGTGTCGGCGATGTTGGAGGCGTCGACGTCAGTGGTTATGGAAACACGAAGGCTCTGCATCGTGGCGCACAATAGGTTCGGCGGGTTGGCACGATCTGCTGTGGCCCTGGCTTCGGCGGCCTTCCTCACCGTGCTGGACGAAGTTGAAGCGCCGATGTCGGTGATGAATACCTCTATGCAGAGGTCCATCGCCCTGGCGGGAGCGTCATCGCCGGGGGAGATGGGGGCGTCAGAGATGTCATGTAACTCGTTGGGGTACTCATCAGCCGCGAGCGCATCGGAGATGCGCAGCGCGACAAAGGAGGTGGCGAGCGCGTCGATGACGTCATACGTCAGCGTGAAGGGCTCATCGGTGTCGGAAAGGTGCCCCGTCTGTAACATGTCTCCGGCCAGAACCTTGAGCTGCCCCACGGTGGGCGCCAACTATCATGGTGGGCGCACGGCAGATGCCAAGGGATGGCCAAAGAGAGGAGGAGGCTCGAGGGCACCGGTGGGCTCCGGAGGCGAGGTCGGCATGAGCGAGCGAGGGACGCAAGGTATACCCAGGTTCGGTGCTCTCCGGAGAGATAACACTAGTCCTACCAAGTGTGGTTTATATGAAACAGTACAGAGTTGCTCCTCAAGCTGTATGAAGGAAGAAGGAAGATGGGCCAATGTAACATCCCAAATTTTCAATTTGGAATGTTATACATTAGATCATCATTGCATATCATATTTTATTTTTGCATTTTGGTTGATCCTAGAAAATTCTACACAACTCAAGGACCCATGGAGAGAGTTGGGGATTTCGTTATTTTCATATTTGAGTTTTCTCAAATTTTGAGAATAGGATCAATTGGTTTTATTTATTTTATCATCAATTATTTCTATTACATAAATATGAGAGAGGGAATAAAATGACTTTCCCAAAATAGAGAAATGTTGAGGATTTAATAATAAAATCAAACAAGATTTTATTTCAGAGTTTTTCGGTGTTTTATTTGAATTTAGGAAAAATGTGCGTTTTTCAAAATTGCATTTAGGCCCCAAATAAATGTTCACTTTGTCGGTCTTGATTTTAGAAACCCGGGAAAATTTATTTCAGGATTTTTGGAATCCGTTTAGTATTTCTTTTTATTTTTTTTCCGAGCGGAAATAAATTTAAAAAAAGAGAGGAAAAAACTATCAGTTTTCGTCGGTTTAATAGATTCAGTTTTTTTAAATAGATCAGTTTTTCTGGTTTATTTATTTTAGCGAGCGTTCGTCGTTTTTCTTTTTCTCGGATTAAATCTGCGATTTTTCTGATCGTGATTCCTGATCCGATTTTCGTTTTAGTTTAACTTTTCGCTTGTTTATCGGAATCAAGCGATTCAAGCGCCTAGAGTTTCGTCTCAAAACCCTCTATCCGTTTAATCAACTTAAACAAGATTTTGCTACTGTAAAATTTTCCCTAGATCCAGATTACTAGAACGAAGTTGTTTTCTTCCGCCGTTTGACTTTCGTTGCTTCGTTCGATTTGATTCTTTTTGCCAACCGGAGTTCTTAAGTTGAACCTTCTGGTTAGATATCTTATTTGAGTTTTACCTGTGCATTAGTTAAGTACTTATTGTATGCTTGTTTGTTTGTCTGCGATAGAGTATCCGGAGTGCGCCGCCTGTTACTTCGAATCGCTAGGTTTCCCGGATCATCAGCAAGGCAAGTAACACTTTGATCATACCTTTTCTACTACCCAGTTTTATTGCATTAGATCAATCCTCACACATTGCATGATTAGGATCTAATTAAATTGTGGGATGGGAAGTAGATGAGGTAGTACCTATTACCTGTTTATTATCAAACCTTTGGGAGTTACTTCTATGTTTGCTTATTATGCCATGCTATGCTAGTAGACGTGGATTGGGTGAGTGATATCCATGACAGATGTGAGATTGATAATTAATGGTTTATCTAAGGTGGCAACTTAAACACACATCTGGGTGGATTGAGGCACCTGGGTATTCCAGGACTTGCCTGTTTTCTTTTGGACCGCCACCCAGGCTCAAAGGGATCATGAGACTATTCATACTAGAAATTTCCGTGTGCAGCCACAAGCTATTATGGGCTCTAGCATAGTTGACTAAGTTATGCGAACTCTTACAGTGGTAGACTAGCAGATGTAGGGGATGTAGGTGGTACGGTCTACCCGATCGTAAGGTGCTAGCGCTTCTGAAAGACTATGTCTCGGTCATCCGTCTTCTCAAACACCATGTAGTGCGAGAAAACAAACGGAGGTGATCGAGTCTTGTGGGGAAAAGTGCGCAAACCTCTGCAGAGTGTAACAAACTAATCATGGTTAGCCGTGTCCCCGGTTATGGACATCTTGAGTATCTAGTACTTGGATTATCATGTGAATCTCAACATGTTACTCTGAATTAATTTTGTTGGGTTATGTTTAATGATGATTCTTAATTGGGATTGAGAATGCTGTCAACCATTCTCAATGTTTAACAACCACCTTGATAGTAATTAAAATTTTATTCCTTTGAAGTAGGGAAAAATTGGCTTTATGCAAAACTGTAACCATAGAGCTTTCCACCAGCCAAATATGCATATAGTATAGCTGTTTCATTCCATTACTCTCTATGTGTTACCTTGCCAGCATATTCCATGTGCTGACCCGTTTTTGGGCTGCAACGTTAATGTTGTAGACTTTTCAGACGACGATTAAGGAGTTTTTAGGTCGTGGTTCTATACTCAGTGATGCCGTTGGAGTTGATGGACTCACTTATCTTCCAAGCCTTCCACTGCTATTGTTATTAGATGGACTTAAGCCATATTTATTGTAATAAGTTCTCTTTTGATACATTCGATGTAATAAGTGTGTGATTGCTACTCTGCTATAAATCCTCCAAGTACTGTGTGGTGTCAGCATTACTGATCCAGGGATGACACCGGAGCACAGAGATCAGACTGTTTGAGGTCTGGTCGCTACAGAGATGGTATCAGAGCACACGCTGACTATAGGACACGACCACTAAGCTAAAGACCTAGATCACTACTCACTCTCTTCTCTTGTGACCTCTCATCTTTTCTATTCTTTAGGATGGCGGATGCAAGGAACAAGTTTACGCAACCGGATGAAGATGCACCCTTCGGACGCCACTTGAAGGAAGTCACTAGATACCTGAACATAGGAGTACCAAGCTTCACGGGAACTTACAACGCCACTTTACCTGAAGAAGAGCGCTGGATGATTCAAGTTCAAGTTCCAGGAAGGACGTTCATGCCAGTCACTGAGCCCATAGAATTTTATTTTGATGCACCAACTTGGAGTCTAGGAAAGAGCATGGTAGCTCACATCACCATGGGACGCATTGGAGAAGTCTAACACAAGGATCTCAGGGATACTATCTACCAGATTTGTGGGCACCGAGATGAACACTGGGAGATGATCAGCACCAGGAATGATAGATCAATTGCAGCTTTTATCCAAGAGTTAAACCAGCACATTCGATGACAGGAGAACCAGATGTGCGCCGACATGATATATCTGAAGAAGGCTAAGACCAGAATCAAGGAACTGGAGGAAGAACTCAAGGGTACACGTGAAGATTATGAAGAGGAAATTGACGTATTGGTGGATAAGAATGCCGACCTAACAAAGAAGATTGGAATATTTATGGGAGGCCCGACGCCAGTAGAGGAAGACGAAGAACCCAAGGAGATTAGCCCGGAAGACTACATCATCATCGACGGCACCGACTCGGAAGCAGATAGTAGCGATGATGACTATGTTGATGAAGCTGGAGCAGATATTATGGAGTCAACAACCGTAGAATATTTCTAATAGACCACCTCACCAGTAGTAGTAGTCCACCATGTAAATATAGTAGTCCGAGCACTTTTGCGATAGTTAGATCGATTGTATCCCTTTGGTTGATTGATTGAAGTAAATTGTTTTCTTTTGCCTCATGTGCATATGGGTAGTGTTTTCTCTTTAGACGCTCTCTATTCTTATATCTCATCTTTTCTAAACCCTCAGATGCCTCCGAGACGTGACCCCGGATTTGCCTTTCCACCGGAGCTCACCCAGTTGATCCAGCAGCAGAACACATTGATGCAGTTGCTAGTCTAGAATCAGAATCAGGGGAACACAACAACAACCCACCACCACCACCACCTGTTGACCACTTAGCCCGTTTTCTTAGGCTAAATCGGCCGGTGTTTTCCAGTAGCACCAAGCCGATAGTAGCAGATGATTGACTCCGCAAGATATCTAGGGAGTTGACCACAGCAGGATGCACAGATGCGGAGAAGGTGAAGTTTGCCGCACATCAGTTAGAAGGACCCGCAGCATCATGGCGGGAGAATTTCATAGCCACCTTCCCAGTCGACACTGTCACATGGGACCAGTTTCAGCAGGCTTTCCGTACTGCCCATGTTTCAGCAGGAGCTATGTCCATGAAGAAGCGTGAGTTTCGTAACTTGCGCCAAGGAGGACGGACAGTTGGCCAGTATGTGGAGGAGTTTAGTAAGCTAGCACGTTATGCCCCAGATGACGTTGCTACGGATGCAGCTAAACAAGAGAAGTTTCTGGAAGGACCGAATGATGAGTTGAGCATGCAGTTGATGGTAGCCACCTTCAACAACTACCAGGAGTAGGTAGATCGTGCTCTTATGATTGAAGGGAAGCAGCAGCAAATTGAGAATCACAAGAGGAAGTATGGACAAGGAAAGTACAATTCAGGAGCTCAGCAGAAGCCACATTTTACCCCTAGACCGGGAGGACATTTTCAGCATACCCATGGGGGAGGTAGCTCGCACAATCACAATGGCACTAAGAATGGTAATGGCAATGGAGGAAGCAACGGCCAGAACCGCACCAACCCATCAACCCCAGCCAAGAAGGACTTGAGCCAAGTCACTTGCTATAAGTGTTCGAAGCCAGGACATTATGCCAATGAATGTCCTGAAGGCCAAAATGGCAATGGAAGTTCTGGGAAGAAGCCGAACCCTTTCAACAGGGGACAGGTGAACCACATTAGCGTGGTGGAGGTTGAAGCTCAGCCCGATGCAGTAATAGGTAAGTTTTTGGTTAAGTCATTTACTGCATTCGTTCTTTTTGATACTGGTGCATCGCATTCATACATCTCAAGGGGATTTGTGGATAAGTATAACCTACCAACCCAAGCCCTTAGGTCACCCATGTTAGTAACCTCGCCAGGAGCAGAGTATGTGGCTAGTCTATGGTGTGATCGGTTACCATTAAGGATTGGTAACTATGTTTTTCCCTCAGACCTAGTAGTATTGGAATCTCAAGGATTGGATGTGATATTAGGCATGGATTGGTTATCAAAGTATGAAGGGAATATTGAGTGTGCTAGTAAGTCAATTTTGCTTACCACACTAGAAGGGAGAAGGATCAAGTATGTATCCCGGCATGTGCCAAAGAGGACCCAAGTAAATTGCCTAACAGGAGTTGTGCAGGAGGAAGTACCAGTGGTAAGGGATTTCCCTAACGTATTTCCAGAAGAGTTGCCAGGCATGCCGCCAGATAGAGATATTGAGTTTTTGATTGAGCTATTGCTAGGCACTGGGCCACTATCACATAGACCATATAGGATGCCAGCAAAGGATTTGGTGGAAATTAAGAAGCAGATTAAGGAGTTACTAGATAAGGGATATATTCACCCAAGTTCTTCGCCTTGGGGATCGCCAGTACTTCTAGTGGAGAAGAAGGATGGATCATTAAGGATGGTTGTTGATTATCGAGGATTGAATGAAGTAACGATCAAGAACAAGTACCCACTACCAATGATCAACGATCTGTTTAATCGATTGCAAGGAGCTAAAGTATTTTCCAAGATCGATTTGTGATCAGGATACCACGAGTTGAAGATTCGTGAACAGGATATTCCGAAGACAGCTTTAACCACCAGGTATGGGCTGTATGAGTATACCGTTATGTCATTTGGCCTGACTAACGCGCCTGCCTATTTTATGAACATGATGAACAAAGTGTTTATGGAGTTTTTGGATAAGTTCGTCGTAGTGTTCATTGATGATATCCTGGTATATTCGAAGAATGAAGAGGAGCATAAGGAGCATTTGCGTTTGGTACTTGGAAAGCTCAGAGAACACCAATTATATGCCAAGTTCAGCAAATGTGAATTTTGGATGAAGGAAGTAGGATTCCTCGGACACGTTATATCCGGAGAGGGTATAGTAGTAGATCCCACTAAAGTTGAAACCGTGACCAAGTGGGAAGCCCCAACAACAGTTGGAGAGATCCAGAGTTTTCTTGGACTCGTAGGATACTACCGGAGGTTTATTGAGAATTTCTCAAAGATTGCGAAGCCTATGACGGAGTTGTTGAAGAAAGATACCAAGTTCATATGGACGGAGGAGTGTGAGGCTAGTTTTCAGGAGTTGAACAAACGCTTGGTTACCTCACCAGTGTTGATTTTTCTAGACCAGACCAAAGATTATGAGGTGTATTGTGACGCTTCACGTCGAGGACTCGGAGCAATGCTTATGCAGGAAGGGAGAGTTGTTTCATATGCCTCAAGACAACTGAAGCCCCATGAGTTGAATTATGCCACGCATGATTTGGAGTTAGCAGCTGTAGTGCATGCATTGAAGACATGGAGACATTTCCTCATTGGAAACCATTGTGACGTGTACATGGATCATAAGAGTTTGAAGTACATTTTCACACAGAAGGAGTTGAATCTCAGACAAAGGAGATGGTTGGAGCTTATCAAAGATTATGATATGAAATTGCACTATCACCCCGGAAAGGCTAATGTAGTAGCTGACGCGTTAAGCCGTAAGAGCCATGTCAATACGTTAATGATGGGAGGGATACCCAAGGAGTTAGCAGAAAATCTTCGTGAACTATGTGTGGAAATAGTTCTGAGAGGCTATGTGGCAGCACTAGAGATTCAGTCAACTTTGATGGATAGAATCAGAGAAGCTCAGAAAACTGACAGAGAGATTGCCGCTATAAAGGAGAAACTGAGCAAAGGAAAAGCTAATGGATTTCGTGAGGATGAGCACGATACCCTATGGTTTGAAGACCGTGTTTACGTGCCCAATAACCCGGAGATCAGGAAGTTGATTTTGCAAGAGGCACACGATTCACCGTATTCAATTCACCCAGGAAATACCAAGATGTATTTGGATTTGAAGGATATTTTCTGGTGGACAGGAATGAAGAAGGATATTGCGGAGTATGTAGCAGTTTGTGATGTATGCCAGAGAGTAAAGGCAGAGCATCAGAAGCCAGCAGGATTGTTACAACCATTGTCGATACCCAAATGGAAGTGGGATAAGTTAGGCATGGATTTTATCACGGGATTGCCCAGGACTCGTTCAGGCTATGACTCAATTTGGGTTGTAGTAGATCGATTGACGAAAGTAGCTCATTTGATCCCAGTAAAGACCACTTACACCAGTGCTAAGTTGGCAAAGATATACATGACCAGAATAGTATGTCTGCATGGAGTTCCGAGGAGTATCGTATCAGATAGAGGAACCCAGTTTACCTCAAAGTTCTGGAAGCAGTTGCACGAAACTTTGGGTACCAGGCTAGAATTCAGTACAGCTTTTCATCCACAGACAGATGGACAGACCGAGAGAGTAAATCATATTTTGGAGGATATGCTGAGAGCTTGTGCGCTAGATTATGGATCTAGTTGGGACGATAATTTGCCATATGCAGAGTTCTCTTACAACAACAGTTACCAAACCAGTTTTATACGGAAGGAGGTGCAGGACACCGCTGTCGTGGGACGAAGTCGGAGACCGCCAGTTATTTGGACCTGACTTGATTAAAGAGTCTGAACAGAAGGTGAAATTGATTCGCGATAGGCTCAAGATAGCCCAGTCCAGACAGAAGAGTTATCCAGATTCTAAACGCAAAGAGACAGTTTACGAAGTCGGAGATAGAGCTTATCTTCGAGTATCTCCACTTCGGGGAACAAAGCGTTTTGGAGTTAAAGGGAAGTTAGCGCCACGATTTGTAGGACCATAACGAGTTTTGGAACGTATGGGAGAAGTGGCCTACAAGTTGGAATTGCCCGAAGGATTGTCAAGAGTACATGATGTGTTCCACGTTTCTCAGTTAAAGAAGTGTCACACGGAGATGGCTGACGTACCGTTGAGAGATACAGTGCCTTTGGAAACTATTCAGTTGGATAACGATTTGACCTACGAGGAGAAACCAGTTAAGATCCTCGAGTTTGCCAGCCGAGTTACTTGCAGCAGGGTTATAAAGTTTTGCAAAGTTCAGTGGAGCCACCACATGGAGGATGAAGCCACCTGGGAGCGAGAGGAAGATTTGCTCAAAGACCACCCTCACCTATTTTCTAGCCAACCCGAATCTCGAGGGCGAGATTCATCTTAAGGGGGTAGGTTTGTAACATCCCAAATTTTCAATTTGGAATGTTATGCATTAGATCATCATTGCATATCATATTTTATTTTTGCATTTTGGTTGATCCTAGAAAATTCTACACAACTCAAGGACCCATGGAGAGAGTTGGGGATTTCGTTATTTTCATATTTGAGTTTTCTCAAATTTTGAGAATAGGATCATTTGGTTTTATTTATTTTATCATCAATTATTTCTATTACAAAAATATGAGAGAGGGAATAAAATGAATTTCCCAAAATAGAGAAATATTGAGGATTTAATAATAAAATCAAACAAGATTTTATTTCGGAGTTTTTCGGTGTTTTATTTGAATTTAGGAAAAATGTGCGTTTTTCAAAATTGCATTTAGGCCCCAAATAAATGTTCACTTTGTCGGGCTTGATTTTAGAAGCCCGGGAAAATTTATTTCGGGATTTTTGGAGTCCGTTAATATTTCTTTTTATTTTTTTTCCGAGTGGAAATAAATTTAAAAAAATGATCGGTTTTTGTTGGTTTAATAGATTCGGTTTTTTTAAATAGATCGATTTTTCCGGTTTATTTATTTTAGCGAGCGTTCGTCGTTTTTCTTTTTCTCGGATTAAATCCGCGATTTTTCTGATCGCGATTCCTGATCCGATTTTCGTTTTAGTTTAACTTTTCGCTCCTTTATCGGAATCAGGCGATTCAAGGGCCTAGAGTTTTTTCTCGAAACCCTCTATCCGTTTAATCAACTTAAACAAGATTTTGCTACTGTAAAATTTGCCCTAGATCCAGATTACTAGAATGAAGTTGTTTTCTTCCGCCGTTTGACTTTCGTTGCTTCGTTCGATTTGATTCTTTTTGCCAACCGGAGTTCTTAAGTTGGACCTTCTGGTTAGATCTCTTATTTGAGTTTTACCTGTGCATTAGTTGAGTACTTATTGTATGCTGGTTTGTTTTTATGCCATAGAGTATCCGAAGTGCGCCGCCTGTTACTTCGAATCGCTAGGTTTCCCGGATCATCAGCAAGGCAAGTAACACTTTGATCATACCTTTTCTACTACCCAGTTTTATTGCATTAGATCAATCCTCACACATTGCATGATTAGGATCTAATTAAATTGTGGGATGGGAAGTAGATGAGGTAGTACCTATTACCTGTTTATTATCAAACCTTTGGGAGTTACTTCTACGTTTGCTTATTATGCCATGCTATGCTAGTAGACGTGGATTGGGTGAGTGATATCCATGACAGATGTGAGATTGATAATTAATGGTTTATCTAAGGTGGCAACTTAAACACACATCTGGGTGGATTGAGGCACCTGGGTATTCCAGGACTTGCCTGTTTTCTTTTGGACCGCCACCCAGGCTCAAAGGGATCATGAGACTATTCATACTAGAAACTTCCGTGTGCAGCCACAAGCTATTATGGGCTCTAGCATAGTTGACTAAGTTGTGTGAACTCTTATAGTGGTAGACTAGCAGATGTAGGGGATGTAGGTGGTACGGTCTACCCGATCGTAAGGTGCTAGAGCTTCTGAAAGACTATGTCTCGGTCATCCGTCTTCTCAAACACCATGTAGTTCAAGGAGTCACAAGCCCTCTTGTTGGTAAGACAAGGGACAAGGTAACGTAATGCTTTCATGGACAACATCATGTGTGAATTTCACTCTATGTCTATGGATATCCTTGTATGTTCCTTGTGGGACTAACCCATGCAGGTATTGAAAGTGCAACTCACTCCAATGGATTGCTCCAAATGATCTACATCAACATTGAGCATCTACATCTTCAACACCTACATGAAGTCATCATCGACAAAACCCAAGGTTAGTTCATCCCTCTTAGCGGGGATATCACATCTAGGGGGAGCTTTTCTACAAAGAATTGAGCTAGCAGCTCTAATGGTGTGAACACAACAATGCGTTATGTAAAGGTGGTAAGCCCACTTGTGCTTAAACGATGAGTATGACCTATGATCAAATTTTCTCATTTGACTCCTCAGTCAATATACTCATATATAGATGACCTAGTCATCGCCAATTATTTGATAGATGCTAGAGTGTTTGTGCATGCTTTGTCACATATTTTATTTGCTATCTTATTGTGTGAGAATGTTGATTGCATATTTTCTCATTCAAGGACATCCATTTGTTGCTTTGGTTGTTTTTCTTTATCTTTTACAAATGGATGGACAAGAATGCCTAAGTACTCCCTCTAGCTACATATGCTTTTCTTGTCTCAAACTCTATTCATGCTACATCACAAAGTTTGAACAAGTCAAATTCAGACCCTCCGGGTGAGGAGTACTCGGAGTCACTGATCCGTCAAGGGCTTAATTTCCAAAACCTCTTAGTGTATTTCGGTCTGACCAAGCTATTCCATTCGGTCATACTGAATTCAAAGTTGATCTAGTTTTTGATCTCGGTGCAACCAATTTGAACCCTTCGGCCTCACCGAGTTGCAACAACCGCTTGCTATTCTGCATCTCGGTACCACTTAGTTGTTCCACTTGATCCCACCGACAGGGTCTGGATATATATACCCGGGTTGAAAATTTGGAAATTTATCCAAAGCCCTCCGCCCGCGCCTGTCCAACTCTGTCGACTCGTGGTCTCCGGATCGTCTCCTCGTCTCCCGGGACCTCCTACCGCTGGTGTTCGCTGCCGTCAACGAAAATCTTCGCCGCCGTTGTCGCTCTAGCAGGTTCATCACCAAGCTAGGGTATGAACTCGACGCTTTGTGCTTTCTCCACTCCGATTCTAAGCATAAAGAACAAAACCTATATTCTTGCCATGATTGAAACAACTCTATCCACTTCAAAACTCGGTTAGATTTGATGTGTTGCAAAAATTTAGGTTTAGGTTTCCGCCGAACTCATCTCGGACCGATCGATATTAGGATTTCGTTCTCACCGATTTGGCCCAGGCCATTGCACATGTACTACTTGGTCTGACCGAAGTGTATGAATCGGTGTGACAGAGTTTACACTCTCTGTGAAACCCAGGCATCTCGGAGTCACCGCACAGTGTCTCGGTCTGACCGATTTCACATGTTTAGAGATTGTGCAGGCAGATGGATGTTCTTGCAATGGAACTGCCAGGCTTCACAGTTGCTGACTTGCTTGACCGCATCTTGCAGGGCAGTGGGCCAATAGAATCCTTGCCGGAATTCTTTCCCAACTAATGCCCTTGATCCAATGTGGGAGCCGCACATGCCTTTGTGTATTTCCGCTAGCAGTTCCTTTCCTTCTTCTCGGCAGATGCATTTCAGTATCACACCGTTGGGCCTTCTTCTGTATAGAATGTCATCGACAAACTGATACATACTGGCCCTCCGGGCTACTCTTTCAGCTTCCTCCTGCTCATCGGGAAGTTCTCCAGTATGGAGGAAATGGACTATGTGCCCTGCCCAAGTTGGAGCCTGGGGCTCGGCAACAAGGACTAGCGACACCTCATCCTCGGGAGTGCATTTCTTGACCGCAGGGACCAGTGGCCTGGCAGGAGAGCGCAGCCCTGCAGTCGATGGGGAGTTATTTCTGGCATGGTCCCTACGAGGAGCCTCGGGAGGCTCTACCGAGAGAGTCTTACCAGACTCCAATTTCCTCCTCTTACTGGGCATTGTTGCCGGGAATACAAAGGGCTGAGTAATATGGAGAACAAAAGTTCCTGGTTCCATAGGAAGTTTTTGCGTAGCACACTTTGATAGATGATCAGCTATGTTGTTTTTCACACGGGGTACGTGTGCTGTTTGCAATACGTCAAAGCGCTCCTCCAATATTCTCACTTCCTCAACGTATGCCTCCATCAATGGACTTTGATAATCGTTGTTCACTTGTCTCACCACAAGTTGAGAGTCTCCTCGAATGGTCAGCTTCTTAATTCCCAATTATGTGGCAATCCTGAGCCCAACAAGGAACCCTTCATACTCTGCTGTATTGTTGGTTGCCTCCTCCCTAGGAAAATGCATCTGGACAACGTACTTCAAGTGCTCTCCCGTGGGAGCAATGAGAAGCACACCGACTCCCTGCACCTTGCAGGGAGAATGCAGTGTCAAAATACATGATCCATTCTTGGGGCGCCTCCTTGTCGGGGGTAACTGTTTCTAGTACTTCCTCATCAGGGGTTGGCGTCCATTCTACAATAAACTCTGCCAATGCCCTGGTCTGAATTGTTGACGTGCTCTCAAATTTTAGGCCGAAGCTGGATAACTCCAAAGCCCACTACATGATTCTGCCGGAGTATCCTTTGCAACGGAAAGCGGGAGACAACCGTGATCTCATGGGCTTGGAAGTAGTGGCGCAGTTTCCTAGAGGCCATGATGAGGCCAAAAATCAACTTTTGCACACCAGAGTACCTCGATCTAGCCCCCTGTAATAGGGAACTAACAAAGTACACTGGGCACTGCACCACTTTCTTGGTTGCCATGTCCTTGGAGTTGCTCCTGCTGCCGTGCTCTTCTCTGCTCTGATCCTCATCCAGTCCTGCCGGTTTTGCTCACTCTTTGTTTCCTCTACTTACCGTTGTGCCACTAGGGCTGCACTAGCCACTTGATTAGTTGCCTCTACGTATAGTAGCAACGGCTCTTGTGGTTTAGGGGCAACCAAAGTGGGCACAGAGGACAAGTAGGTCTTCAAATCTTGTAAAGCTGCATATGCTTCCGGGGTCCACTTCATGGGCCCTGCCTTCTTGAAAATTTTGAAGAACGGCAGGGTGCGCTCAACAGACATGGAGATGAATCTACTAAGCGTGGCAACACACCCTGTCAGACGCCTCACATCATTGATTGTCCTGGGTGCCTGTAACTGCTCGATAGCCTTGATCTTGTCGGGGTTGGCTTCGATCCCATGATGGGATACGAAGAACCCAAGTAGCTTGCCGGGGGGAACGCCAAACACACACTTTTTGGATTTATCTTCAGGTTGATCTTGTGCAGATTAGCAAATGTCTCCTCCAAATCCTGGATAAGGGTTGATTGTTCCTTGGTCTTGACGACAATATCATCCATATAAGCCTCAATGTTTATGTGCAACTGTGGTTCAAAACCAATCTGGACTGCTCTCGGAAAAGTGGACCTGGCACTCTTTAACCCGAAAGGCATGCGCACAAAGCAGAACGTACCACATGGGGTGATGAACGAGGTCTTCTCTTCGTCTTCCTCGGACATGAAGATTTGATGATACCCATGGTATGCATCCAGAAAGGAGAGCAAATCACAACCTGAAGTGGAGTCCACAATCTGTTCGATGCGCGGCAAGGGAAATGGGTCCTTCGGGCAAGCTTTGTTGAGATCTGTGAAATCAATGCAAAGCCTTCATTTCCCATTAGCCTTCCGCCCGACCACTAAGTTTTCTAACCATGTTGGATGTAGTACTCCTATGACCAGACCAGCTGCCTCAAGCTTCTTAATCTCTTCGGCAATGAACTGCTGCCTCTCCAAGGCCTGCTTTCGAACCTTCTACTTGACGGGTCGGGCATGTGAGCAAACAGCACGGTGGTGCTAGATTACCTCCTAGGGAACATCGGGGATATCAGATGGTTGCCAGGAAAACACATCGACATTCGCCCGTAGGAAGGCAACGAGCGCGCTTTCTGATTTGTCATCAAGAGTGGCGCTGATAGTGAAGGTACCATCAATGCTAGCCAGCCCTGCTGGGACCTTTTTCACATGTGGTGCAGCGACCTTGGATTTCTTGCTGTTGGAACTCTCCAGCAAGTCGTCAACAGGTGGAGCACACTCCGAAGAGGTACGCTTCCCGGATTCCTTGCTGGTGTACCTGCTATCCTTCTTCTTTCCTCTGTTTGCTTCATGGGGACTGCTGCTACCATGGCCGCTACCGCAACTGCGTCCCGGTACATCTTATCCACGCAAATGACTGCGTCTTTCTCATCTGACGGAATGGAAATGACTCCTATCGGCCCTGGCATCTTCGAAGTGTTATAGGCATAGTGGGATGCCGCCATGAATTTCACCAGAGCTGGGCGTCCAAGGATCCAATTATACGGCAGGGGGAGGTCGACCACATCAAACGCAACCTTCTTAGCCCAATAGTTCAATTCTCCCCCAAATGTCACTGGCAA
The DNA here is from genome assembly GCF_003073215.2 of Triticum urartu. Taxonomy (NCBI): domain Eukaryota; kingdom Viridiplantae; phylum Streptophyta; class Magnoliopsida; order Poales; family Poaceae; genus Triticum; species Triticum urartu. The sequence goes on along the minus strand of NC_053023.1, from coordinate 329,547,288 downwards.
CATGTAAGCGGTTTTTGAGACTCTGCCGCTGGCTCCACAGTGTTGACCTCACAGGCCCACCGTTTAAGCTGGCGGTGAGAGGAGTGCAAAGATGCACCCCCGTCAATGCATAGGGCGTCAATGGCCTTTTGGAAATCCTACTTGCTCGTTTCCTCTTCATCCCCTCCATCACTCTCATCACCGCAAACTTCCTTCTCTCGGCCCCTGGCGGGTTTTTATCGGTTCCGAAGAGCATCATCATCCTCTGAGTCAATATCGATGCAATCTTCCTCTCTAGGGAGTTTCCTCCCTTCCTCCATCCGAGCACACTTGTCCACCAAGGTGTATAGCTCCTTCACAGTCTTGGGAAACCGCACACTCATCTTGGAACGTATCCTGCAATTGCGCACATTGGATTATAAGACAGCTATCACAGCCGTTGGATGTATATTTGGGATATTTCTGTGGACTCGGCTGAATCTCTGCAAATACTTGCGGAGAGTCTCTCCTTCTTTCTGTTGGAGAAGCTGCAAGTCACTGGGCCGACCTAGTTCTTGATGGCCGCTCGTGAAGGCGCCGATGAACTCATGGCACAGGTCAGCCCATGATGAAATGGAGTTCTATGGCAGGTTCATAAGCCAAGACCTCACATTGGACTTGAGCGCAAAAGGGAAGTAATTGGCAAACACCTTCTCATCCCTTCCTCCGGCAGCTTGAACAGTGATTGTGTAGATGCTCAAGAACTCTGCCGGGTTCAGCCTTCCATCATACTTCTCCAGTATCTCTAGCTTGAAACTGCGAGCAGATGGCCAACGGACTTGCTGTAGCTCACGAGTGAAGGCAGAGCACCCAACCTTGACAGGCAGGCACCCCCTGTCCTTGAGTGCAGGCTCGTCGACGTCGGGTTCATCGCACCCTTTGGTCCAACGGTGGTCGCGACGGCGTCGCTCAATGACGAGCCGCACGCCTCCCCTCCACGTGTCCTCCCGGGCTCGCCGTTGGCCTATACGTGCTCCAGGGTCAGAAGAGGCCATGGTCGGGTTCTTGATTCTGCAGCGCCTACGCTGGTTGCCATGGTGGGAACTGCACAGTGGGGTGGCCACTTTTGTACGGCCAGCAGCGCGAGCCGTCATCGTCGCTTGGGGAGGCCGTAGTGGGCCAGCTCGTTGTGAACCCCCAGCCTCGATGAAGCCAATGAAACTGTGAATGGTGGCTCTCCTTTCATCCATCTGATCGGCCGCCGGTGGGAACCTCAACAGCAGCTGGGCCCGTGATAACCCACAAGTATTGGGGACCGCAACCGTTTTCGAAGGTAGAGTATTCAACCCAAATTTATAGATTCGACACAAGGGGAGCCAAAGGATATTTGCAAGTATTAGCAGCTGAGTACTCAATTCAACCACACCTTGAGATTAATTATCTATAGCAAAGTGATCGGTTGAAAAGTAGTATGATAGTTTGATAGCAGTAGGAGCAGCTGTAGTAATGGTAACAGTGATAGCAGTAATAACTTAGCAAGTGCAACAGTAATGATAGCAGTAGTAACTTAACAAGATCAATATAAGGAAATTCATAGGCATTGGATCGATCATTCGTTGGATTATATTCATCATGTGACAGTCATAACCTAGGGCGATATAGCACTAGCTCAAGTTCATAAATATAGTGTAGGCATGTATTCTGTAAATAGTCATACATGCTTATGGAAAGAACTTGGATGACATCTTTTGTCCTACCCTCCCGTGGCAGCGGGATCCTATTGGAAACTAAGGGATATTAAGGCCTCCTTTTAATAGAGAACCGGAACAAATCATTAACACACGGTGAATACATGAACTCCTCAAACTACGATCATCACCGTGAGTGGTCCCGACTATTGTCACTCCGGGGTTGCCGAATCATAACACGTAGTAGGTGACTATAACTTGCAAGATCATATCTAGAACATGGATATAATGGTGATAACATAAACGGTTCAAATCTGAAATCATGGTACCCAGGCTGAAAACAGAGAAAGTCCGGGTTAGTTTCATTCAAATCATGCAAATTAGACTCCAAAAGAAGAGGAAATGCGTTAGGAAAAGTAGATACGTTGGAGACGTATCAACTCCCCCAAGCATAAACCTTTTCTTGCCCTCAAGAAATTCAGTTGATAAACTGAAAGTGAAAAAGTAAAACTTTTACAAACTCTTTTGCTCTTGTTTGCATAAATAAGAATAAATAGCACCCAGGTTTTCAGCCAATATTATAACTAACCATGTCGACCACAACTCTTAAAAATTATATTAACTCATATCAATGACATAATCAACTAGCGAGCAATAATAAGATATCTCAAACAGCAGCACGTTATCAAAATAACCATGATATAATATGACAGTAGTGGTATCTTGCTAGTCCTTTCTGAGACCGCAAAACATAAATGCAGAGCACCTTCAAAGTTCAAGTAGTGACTAAACATTGTAATTCATGTTAGAAAAGATCCAGTCATGATGTACCCAACATTAGCTACACACAATGCATCAGCATGACAGCAACGCTCTCAGGTTCTGGCGCTTATTTGAGAAGGTGATGACACAATATAAAAGTAAATAGATAGTCCCTTCACAAAGGGAAGCAGTAATTTGCAGAGGAGATAGAGCTCAAGTTTTAAAATAGTGGTAAATGAAATTTTGAGAGTTGCACCCTTCTTATTTACTTCACGACCATCAGTTATCAATATCTTCCTTGCTAAATACGTTAGTAGCGGTTCCCAAGTGATAAAGTAAATGTTATGACTCCATAGGAGTTTTTGTTTGATTATTTGCAAGATCTTTTCTGTTTGCAGTTTGGGACTGGGAATCCCTATTACCGCCGTTTTTCTTGTGCGATGGCGAATGAATAAACAGTCGACTTGAGAATAATCCGCTGAGCATGGAAGATACCGACTACCTCCTGTCGTTCCACGAATGATCCAAGCACACAAAAAGGTTATTTATTTGAAGTTTTGAGAGATGGCACATGCAAATTTACTTAGGACGGCAGAGTAATACTGCATATAGGTAGGTATGGTGGACTCATCTGGAATAACTTGGGTTTCATGTTTTAGATGTACAAGCAGAATTCCCACTTAGTACAGGTGAAGGCTAGCAAATAGGTTGAGAAGTTGCCAGCTAGAGAGCAACAATGGTCATGAACATGCATTAGGCATAAGTAACATTGGACACTAGCATAAGTAGGATATGAACACCATGAACATAAATATCATAGAGGCTATGTTGGTTTTGCTTCAACTACATGCATGAACATGTGCCAAGTCAAGCCACTCGAACATTCAGAGGAGGATAGCCTATCATCATACTACATCACAATCGTTTTAACGCAATGTTGACATCCAAGATAAATCATTATCCACTCCCAGCTACTAATACATGGAATGAGAAACTATAATCTCTAATTGTCATTGCAAGCATGTTTAATCATAACTGGCTCAATCACACATACTAGGTTAAACATATTTACGAAAACAAAACAAGTCGAGTTCATACCCGTTTCTCTCTGCCACGGCCAGTTCATCAAATGTCCTCATTATTTCGTTTCAGTTGCACGACCGAATGATAAGAAAATAATAATAGTGCAAGAGTGCCGTGGACTAAGCTAGAATCTGCAAACATTTTATTCAACAAGAGAAGACAAGGTAAAATGGGATCTCTGTTAGATCAACAATAATGCATCTGAGAGCCACTCAAAATTTTCATCGTGGTCTTCTCCTCGGTACGACTCAATAAAATGAAAATAAATTCAGAGAAACACACTAAAATATTTTTGGGGTTTTTGCTTTTATGTGAAAGAAGCAAATAAAAAGGGAAAAAGAAAAAACGAGAAAAACTATTTACACGGGAAAGCTCCCACCAAGCAAAAGAAGAACAAGGAAATCTTTTTGGGTTTTAGTGCTACAGCTAACTACCCTAGAAACAAAAAGCAAAAAGAAGCTGGAAATATTTTTGTATTTTCTCAAAGTTTTTTGAACACACAAGAAGAAGCAAGAAAATAAATTAAGCATGGATAATACAATGAAAAAGTGTGAACATCGACAAATGAAATGTGTGAACATGAATGTAATGTCGGTGGAAATACGTACTCCCCCAAGCTTAGGCTTTGGCCTAACTTGGTAATCAGTAGTCAAAGAAACCATGGGATCCTAGGTAGAAATGCTGTGGAGCGGGTGCCTGTGGATCCCACTATTGAGGCTCAGCCTGTGCTACAGCTAGGTTGTTCCGATAGGCGATGATGTCCACAAGCATAATCCTGTATCCACCCCTGGCAATAGGATCAAACAAAGCATGTGCAGGCAATGCAATAATATCACGAGTTTTCACACTAAAAACCATATTATAAGGAAGAGGAATGTTAGGGTAATCGACAACAATAAACTAATGGTATTCCATAGCAGCGCGATCTAGGTGAACCTTGGGCAAAGGGTAATCATGTTAACGTATCTGAATATTAAAGCGAACTACCAGGCGAGTAGTGTAAATACCACCATGTATTTTACCCTAGAATTTATTAATGTGGAGGCGACATGCCACAATAGCTCCCAAGCTATAAGTGTTGTCGCCTTCAAGTGCACGACGTAAAACAACAAGGTCTGGGGCACTAAGTGCACCCACCTTCTCTCTAGCAAGCAAGCACTTTGTAATGGAAAGAGCAAAATAATGACCAGCGGGAAATTGCAAGATAGTGGCGGTGACACTCGACACTCCTCTCTCGTCCCCCATAGACATAGTATGATTAAAGCCTTCAAACTCTGCAGGCCAAGGCTCTACCAACCCACCATCAGAAGAAAGCAAGCATATTTCATAGAATTTAGTAAGCGGTATCTGATTGGGACCGGCGTTTAAATTAAACTGCACTTCAAGGGGATTAATCCTAGGAAGGAAATTAAAACTTTGCACAAAGGAATTTGTGAGGAGATGATACTATTCAGATTCAGCTGTGATGAAGTCGGCGAGGCCGGCATTAGCAGCATATTATGCAAACTCTTTGAGGATTTCGACCCCTTCCAAGAATGGTGTATGTGGCCATTCGCACGGCCGCAGCTCCGCCAATCTCTAGGCGCGAAGATCACTGTCACATGACTCCCCAATCACCCCCTTAGAGTTTTTCTTGGAAGCAAACTTCCTAAAGATACTCATCTTTTTCCTATGAACAAAATTCTAAAAAATTTAGTCCACACAATTTTCTCAACAAAACTTTACAAGATTGGTAGCAACTACTCATATGGATGCATAGAGGCCATAGCAAGCATTCAAACTACTTAAAACTCTTAGAATTCAACATGCAAGCTCATCTAAAACAGCACCAAGAGTAGCTAATTATTCAAATTATAAACCACTAAAGCAAAAACTAATTGGACAAACGGAGGAGTCACATACCAAGCAATAATGCCCCGAAATAGTTTCCGAAATGGAGCTTCAAGCAAAGAGATCGATATCCGTGGGTTTGAGAGCAAGAACACGAGAGAGAGAGAGAGAGAGAGCAATGGTGATTTCTTTTGGAGGTAAGTGGTGATGTGGGATGAAGAGGTAAGTTAGGGGGCCCACGTGAGGACCATAACCCACCAGGGCGTGCCTGGGGGTCTTGGCACGCCCAGGTGGGTTGTGCCCACCTGGTGCACCTCCCTCTGATATTATTTGAACCAAAAATTCTAAAATATTCAGAAAAAATCATATTAAAATTTCGTACCATTCTGAGAAATTTTTTTGGCTCATTTTTTATTCCACAGGAAATTCAGAAAACAGACAAAAACTTGGTACTTTATTTTATTTAACAAAAAAACAAAAAACAAAGGATAAGGTGAGAAGGTAGTGCTCACTAAATTCATCAACTTCATACCTCTCAAAAATGATCCAGTAATAAGGTTTATCAAGTCTTTTAACAACCACTTTCGATTAGCATGAAACCTAAGAACTTTTGTAAATCACTAAGTTAGCTCAACGGGGATATGAATATCCCCAACAATAAGCATTTCATATTTCTTTTTGATAGTAGGTAGAGGTAGTTGAAAACTTCCAATAGTGATTGTTGGAGATTTTTCAATAACATTAATACAATTCACTTGGAATTGTTTCTTCGGAAAGTGCACCATATGCTCATTACCATTGAAATGAAAAGTGACCTTACTTTTATTGCAATCAATTAGATCTCCTGCATTATTCAAGAAGAGTCTACCAAGGATAATCGACATGTTGTCGTCCTCGGGCATCTCAAGTATAAAAAGTCAATCAAAATATTAATATTAGCAACAACAACGGGAACATCCTCACAAATACCGATAGGTATGGTAGTTGATTAGTCAGCCATTTGCAAAGATATTTCAATAGGTGTGAGTTTATTCAAATCAAGTATTTTATATGAAGAGAAGGCATAACACTAACACCAGCTCCCAAATCACACAAAGCAGTCTGCACATAGTTTCTTTCGATGGAGCAAGGTATAGTTGGTATTCCCGGATCTCCAAGTTTTTTAGGTAATCCATCTTTAAAAGTATAATTACCAAGAATGGTGGAGATTTCAGCTTCCGGTATTTTTCTCTTATTAGTGATGATGTATTTCATGTACTTTGCATAAGGAGGCATTTTCAAGATATCAGTCAAGCGATTACGCAAAAAGACTAGCCTCAGCATTTCAGCAAAGTGTTCAAATTATTCATCATCCTTCTTTTTAGTTGACTTAGGTGGGAAGGGCAAAGGTTTTTGAACCCATGGTTCTCTTTCCTTACCATGTTTTCTACCAACAAAGTCTCTTTTATCATAACTTTTATTCTTAGGTTTTGGGTTATCAAGATCAACTATAGGTTCTATCTCAATATCATTGTCTGGTTGTTTATTAATTGTTTGAGTGTCTTCATGAACCTCATCATTATCTTTTTCATTATCAGAAGGTGAGTGTTCATTTTCATATTGAGTTTCAGCATCAAAGATAGAAACTTCATTATCATTATCACGAGGTTTTTCTACTTCAGGTTCACTACAGGCATGCAAAGTCCTATCATTTTTCTTCTTCTTTTTCTTTTTAGATGGACAACGTGCATCAGTGTTAACTCTTTGAGAGTCTTGTTCAATTCTTTTTGGGTGTCCCTCAGGATAAAGTGGTTCCTGGGTCATCCTACCTCCTCTAGTCATTACTCTAACAACATGATCATTGATATTATTATTCATTTCATCAAGCAACTCTCTTTCAGATTTAGCAACTTGTTCTAACTGAGTTTGAACCATAGAAGCATGCTTCCCCACACCTCTAATGTCATTTGAGATTCTAAATAACAAGTCACTCAAGCGAGCAATCATATCAGAATTGTATTTCAATTGTTTCATAACATTTGCATTGAAGTGATTTTGCTTTATAATATAAATTTCAAACTCATAAAGGCATTAGCTAGGGTGCATATTGCGAGGATTATCATTATCATTGAATTTCATTAGAGACTTTACCTCTACCACCTTAGGCAGTGGTCGTGTATCAAGCCCATGATTTCTTCAATAGGAGGTAAATTTTTAACATCCTTAACTTTAATACCTTTTTCCTTCATAGATTTCTTTGCCTCTTGCATATCTTTGGGACTAAGATATAAAATACCCCTCTTCTTTGGAGTGGGTTTAGTAGGTGATTCAGGAAGAGTCCAATCATCATAATTTCTTAATATGTTATTCAATAATTCTCCAGCTTGCCCAATAGTGCGTTCCCTGAAAACACAACCAGCACACCTATCTAGGAAATCCCTAGAAGCATCGGTTAGTCCATTATAGAAGATACCAAGTATTTCATTTTTCTTAAGAGGATGATCAGGCAAAGCATTAAGAAATGAGAGAAGCCTCGCCGAAGCTTGTGGGAGACTCTCTTCTTCAATTTGCACAAAGTTCAATATTTCCAGTAAGGCAGCTTGTTTGTTATGAACTGGAAAATATTTTTCACATAAGTAATAAATCAGATCCTGGGGATTATGCACCCATCTAGGAGCAAGCGTATTGTACCAAGCTTTAGCATCACCCTTTAATGAGAACGGAAATAATTTGAGAATATAGTAATAGCGAATTTTCTCATCATGAGCAAATAGGGTGTGTATGTCATTCAACTTAGTTAGATGTGCGACAACAGTTTCGGTTTCATAACTATGGAAAGGATCAGATTCAACCAAAGTAATCAACTCTGGGTTGACAGAGAATTCATAATCCTTATCATCAATAAAGATAGGTGAAGTAGAAAACTTAGGATCATATTTCATTTTAGCATTCAGAGATTTTTCTTTATACTTGCATGGTAATTTCTCTATATCATCTCTATCCTTACAAGCAAGAATATCTCTAGTTGCCTCCTCACCCATAACATAACATTCGGGTACCTTTGGCAATTCATATCTAGGAGGGCTAGTTCTAGTAGGAGTTTCAAGATTTGTAGTTTCAAGCTCATCATCAGTTTCAAGAATATCATATTGTCTTACTCAAGCAATTTGTTCATCAAGAAATTCACCTAGTGGCACATTATCATTGCTAGAAATTTGTCTATTTTGGGCCAGCCCAATAGTAGTTTCAGAAATTCCTAATAAATCCTAGAGGCCCATGCAGCCCATTCATGCAAGGCAAGAGGTGGAACTAAAGTTTAGTCCCATATTGCTAGTTTGGTGGGAGTTGAATCTCCTTATAAGGGAGGATGTTTTTTCCACATGTATAAGCCTAAGAACAAGAGGGACATTCACGCGCGCTCCTCCTCCGCCGCTCGCCTCGCCATGCCACGCCTGGTCACGATGAGCCACGGGTTGCGGGAATGAGCCGAGACGATGTCTAAATTTTTGCCACCCATGACTGGTATACAAAAGGTTACACGGAAGCTGAAAAGATTTTTTGATAGTGGAGACTGAATGCGAATGGTGCAATTTTTTGGCTACTGGTTGTTCGCTTCGTCTCCATCTTTTCATTTCACTTCCGATGCTGCCCTCTTGCCTCTCTCTCCCGTGCCTATAAAAGGGAGGTCGCTCCTCTCCAGAGATGCACAACAGACGACTCTCTTCCTCTCGACACCAAGTTCCTAAGCACTTAGCTGCTGCTATGATCTTCCCCATCCCGACTTGTGGTGTTCACCGCAGGTCGGGATAGTAGGCCTCCGAAACCACACCTCTTTGAGTCCTGTATGAGAGAAGGGTGATAATGTTTTTGGGGAGTTCTCGGCGCGACTACTGACTTCTTCGTCACGGACGCCCGGACTCCAACGACTACTTCCCTGACGACGACTTCTTCCCCGACGTCGACAACCTCCTCGACGACATGGCTGGCGAGGACACCGACCCCAAGTCCAGTGCTTCTGCTACTGCTGCTGTCCCATATATGTTCTTCCTGTTTCTGTTAGAGGTCCTGCCACACTTCCTTGTTCTAGCATATGTCCTAGATATGTTAGGTTCTACTTAATATATGCAACTTGCTCCACTTTCTACTCTAGATATGTTTGGTTATAGTTCATATTTGCATATGCTATTCACCTTCTCTCTGTCAGATTGCATGACTTGCTTTATCTCTGCTATATTAGTCATGCTTTATTTAGTATTTCTATTAATAAAATTATTTGGTAAATTGCTCATATTTCCAACAATCCAAAAACCTTATTATAGGCAATTTACACCAAGTGGTTTTGCTGCTTCCATGAGACCTCCTATGTTTGAGGGTATCCACTAAACGAGGTGGCGCGTGAGAGCAGTCGTATGGTTTCAAACCATGGGTTGCTATGAAACCACTCATGGCAAACCAGAAGGGGAGTATGATGCCCAACAGGAACAAGCATTTCAGAAAATGGATACTCTGTTTAAGGCTGCTCTCTTGAGTGTTTTTGGTGAGAACATAGTTGATGCTTATGCTTCAATTGACAATAGAAAAGATATGTGGGACGCACTCGATGCCAAGTTTGGGGTCTCGGATGCCGGCACTGAGCTGTACATCATGGAACAATTCTATGACTACAGGGTGACAAAAGAGCGCTCCATGGTTGAGAAGCTCACAAGATATAGTCATTTGCTAGAGTACTTGAGCACTTCAATTGTATGCTACCGAACAAGTTTGTTGTCAGAAGCATCATCACTAAGCTTCCTCCTTCCTGGAGGAACTTTGCTACCTTACTGACGCATAAGAGGCGGGAGTTTTCCATTTCATATCTCATTTGTACTCTTGATGTGGAAGAAAAGGCGAGAGCAAAGGACACATGTGCTCGAGGTATTGAGGGAGGATCTAGTGCCAATCTGTTACAGAAGAAAAACTTCCAGCCCCACAAGTTCAAGAATAAGGGCAAGTTTAATGGTAAAGCAAAGTTTTATGGGAAGAACAAGGCTGTACAACACACAAATTTCAAGAAGAAGAATGACAAGAAGAAAGGTGTTTGTCATGTGTGTGGAGAACCTGATCATTGGGCTCCTAGTTGCCCTAATCGCTATGACAAGCATTATCTTGGGAAAGGCGGCAAGACCGTTAATGTTGTCATTGGAAACACTAACATGATCATGTTTGCCACTATTCTTTTAGTATAGAGGTGATAATGTAAGGTATGGTATATTTCCCACTATTCTTTCAGTATGGGATTCTCCTGATTAGTTGATTGACACAGGTGCTAATGTGCATGTATGCTTTGATATTTCCATGTTTTCATCTTATCAGACCGCAGGGACTTCCACCGTGCTGATGGGTAACGATTCAAGTGCTTCTGTTCATGGTGTTGGCACGGTTGATCTGAAGTTTACTTCGGGGAAGATCATGCGGCTGAAGAACGTGCATTATGTCCCCTCCGTCAATAAAAATCTTGTTAGCGGATCTCTTCTATGTAGGGATGGCTACAAGCTTGTCTTTGAGTCAGATAAATTTGTAATATCGAAGTATGGAACCTTTGTTGGTAAAGGCTATAAGTCAGGAGGCCTGTTTCATTTACACTTGTCAGAAGTTTGCAATAAAGTTGTTAATCATGTTTGCAACAATAGTGAATCAAATGTATGGCATTCACTTCTCTGTCATGTTAATTTTGGTTGCATGTCGCCACTAGCCAAGTTGAACTTAATCCCAAGTTTCACCACTTTCAACGGATCTAAGTTTCAAGTGTGTGTGCAAGCTAAGCAACCTCGTAAGTCTCATGCAACCGCGGGAACAAGAAATCTTGAACCACTAGAGCATATACGTTCAGATCTTTGTGAAATGAATGGTGTGTTGACAAAAGGTGGGAAGAAGTATGTTATGATGTTAATTGCTGACTCCAGTAGATACTGCCATGTGTATTTTCTGAAATCTAAGGATGAGGCTTTGAACTATTTCAAGATCTATAAAGCTGAATCGGAAAACCAACTTGATCAAAAGATCAAGAGGCTTAGGTCCGATCGTGGTGGAGAGTATTTCTCAAATGAATTTGATTCCTTTTGTGCGGAACATGGTATAATCCATGAGAGGACGCCTCCCTATTCACCTTAGTCAAATGGGGTGGCTGAAAGAAAGAATTGTACTCTAACTGATTTCGTTAACTCCATGTTAGACACATCGGGTCTCTCCAAGGCATGGTGGGGGGAGGCGATATTGACTGCATGACATGTCCTAAACCGAGTTCCCACAAAGAACAAAGAGATAACTCCATTCGAGGAATGGGAGAAGAAAAGGTTAAAACTCTCTTACATACAAACTTGGGGTTGTTTGGCGAAAGTCAATGTGCCAATTCCAAAGAAGCGTAAACTTGGACCAAAAACTATGGATTGTGTCTTCCTTGTATATGCCTTTCATAGCATTGGCTATAGATTCTTTGTTGTAAAATCTGAGGTACCTCTCATGCATGTCGGTATGATCATGGAGTCGAATGGTGCGACTTTCTTTGAAGATATCTTTTCCCATGAACGATATGGCTACCTCATCGAATCAGGAACCAGTTATAATTACTGAACCTGCCATTTCGATGGAACACTTTGAAAATCCCGTGGAGGAGAACAATGAAGTTCCTACTAGGAGCAAGAGACAGATGACTACAATGTCCTTTGGTGGTGGTTTTTTTGTCTATCTAATAGATGACACTCCGAGTTCTATTTCAGAGGCCTATGCATCTAAAGATGCTGACTACTAGAAGGAAGCAGTTCATAGTGAGATGGACTCCATCTTGGCAAATGAAACTTGGGAGATAACTGATCGTCCTTATGGGTCCAAACCTATAGGGTGCAAATGAGTATCCAAGAAGAAGGTTAGGCCTGATGGTACTATTACAAGGCACGGCTAGTGGCCAAGGGTTATACCCAAAAGGAAGGTGAAGACTTATTTCATACTTACTCACCTGTGGCTCGACTGACCACTATTCGCGTACTACTTTCATTAGCTGCCTCACATGGTCTTCTTGTTCATCAAATGGATGTTAAGACAGCTTTTCTAAATGGAGAGTTGGAAGAGGAAATTTATATGGAACAACCAGATGGGTTTGTAGTAGATGGTCAATAAGGAAAAATGTGCAAGTTGCTAAAGTCCTTGTATGGACTGAAGCAAGCACCCAAACTGTGGCATGAGAAGTTTGAAAGAACTTTAACAGCTGCAGGCTTTGTTATAAATGAAGCTGATAAATGTGTGTACGGTCGCCATGGTGGGGGCAAGGGAGTTATCCTTTGCTTGTTGTTGATGACATACTGATTTTCGGAACAAATCTGAATGTTATTAAGGAGTTCAAGGATTTCCCATCTCGTTGTTTGGAGATGAAGGATTTAGGAGTGGATGATGTAATTCTGAATGTCAAGTTGTTGAGAGACGATGATGGTGGGATTACATTGCTTCAATCTCACTATGTGGAAAAGATCTTGAGTCGCTTTGGCTATGGTGACTGCAATCCCTCTCCAACACCATATGATGCTAGCGTGCTGCTTTGAAAGAATCAAAGAATTGCTAGAGATCTATTGAAGTATTCTCAGATTTTTGGCTTGCTTATGTATTTAGCCAGTGGTACAAGACCTGACATCTCTTTTGCTATTAGCAAACTGAGCTGGTTTGTCTCAAAACCTGGAGATGTGCATTGGAAATCTCTAGAAAGAGTTATGCGTTACTTGAAAGGCATTGCGAGTTATGTAATTCACTACACTGGGTATCCAAAGGTACTGGAAGGGTATAGTGATTCAAACTAGATCCCAGATGCTGATGAGATAAAGGCCACGAGCAGATATGTATTCACTCATGGAGGTGGCGCTGTTTCTTGGAAGTCTTGCAAGAAGACCATCTTAACGAGGTCAACAATGGAAGCAGAACTCACAGAACTAGATACAGCTACAATCGAAGCAGATTGGCTTCGTCGATTCTTGAATGACTTGCCGGTAGTTGAGAAACATGTACCAGATACACTTATGAACCGCGACCATCAAACTATAATCACGAATGTGAGCATCTCAAAGGATAACATGAAGTCATCAAGACACGTTCATAGAAGGTTGAAGTCTGTCAAGAAAATGAAAAACTCCGGAGTTATTGCATTGGATTATATCCAAACATCTAAAAATCTGGCAGATCCTTTTACTAAGGGTCTATCACGTAATGTGATAGATAATGCATCAAAGGAGATGGGTATGAGACCCACAATATGAGTTGTTCACAGTGGTAACCTAGTCTATGTGATCAGAGATCCCGTGAATTAGACGTGGAGACAAGCTGTTGGCCTACTTAGAGGAGAGTATCCTTGCTATTAACAATACCACTCCATGAAGATGCAATACTCTCATAATCTGCACGGTAGGTTGATGAACATCTTAATGTGTTCTGAGTGGCTCATTGAAGCAGAGATGTTGCCCTGCAGAACATCTTTTGAAGAACACACCTATATGAGTCTAATTTTTAAACATCACAATATATGAGAGTAGGGTGCTCTCTAGTAAACTCATGAAAGGTCTCGGAGTATGACGCATAAGCTCCAACCGCTGGGAAGACCCATGGTAGCCTAGTATCGGCCAAGGCTGTGTGTGAAGCTAGATTCGTAGAAAACTTGCATTTCAAGGCCCAGTCCACTGTTCAAGTTGCTTATTAGTGTAGCGTAGAGTTCTAGGTGGAAGTTCAACTTAACAGTCTCCACTGCAGTACCGATATATAAAACAGTGTTTTGGAACCAAAGGCAAATTTTGTGTACCTCTGGGATCTGGTGGGGGATTGCTGGAATTTTGTCTATTTTGGGCTAGCCCAAAAGCAGTTGTAGAAATTCCTAATAAATCCTGGTGGCCCATGCAGCCCATTCGTGCAAGGCAAGAGGTGGATCTAAAGTTTAGTCCCATATTGCTAGTTTGGTGGGAGTTGAACCTCCTTATAAGGGAGGATGGTTTTCCACATGTATGGGCATGAGAACAGGATCGACATTCATGAACGCTCCTTGTCATGCCACTCTTTGTCACGATGCGCCATGGGTTGCGGGAATGAGCCGAGCCGATGTCTAAATTTTTGCCTGCACGACTGGTATAGGAGAGGTCACACGGAAGCTGAAAATAGTTTTTGATAGTGGAGACTAAATGCGAACGGTGCAACTTTTCGGTTGCTGGTTGTTCACTTCGTCTTCGTCCTTCGTCACCCTCTCGCCTCTCTCTCATGTGCCTATAAAGGGAGGTCGCTCCTCTCTAGAGATGCACACCAAAAGAATCTCCTCCTCTCGCCACCGAGTTCCTGAGCACTAAGCTACTACTACGTTCTTCCCCATCCCAGCTTGTGGCATGCACCGCAGGTCGAGACAGTAGGCCTTCAAAATGGCACCTCTTTGAGTCCTATACGGGAGAAGGGTGATATGGTTTTTTGGGAGCGCTCAGCGCGTCTACTGATGTCGGCGTCCTGGGAAGGGGGGTCCCCAGACTTGCCTGCCTGCGGCCCGCGGCGTGGCACCACCAGCGGCCCTGTACGGCCCATCTTCATCAACGAACACTCAAGACCTTCGCGAGGGGCCAAGCCTCGTGAGGCAGATGACACAAGACCTCCTCGGGGGGGGGGGGGGTCACCAGGCTGGCTCGCGAGGGGCGGAGAGATCAAGGCAAGGGGCACCTCGCAAGGTCCCCGTGACGCAAGCCATGACGACCAAGGACAGGCGGGCGCCGGCGCGTGCAGTGTACTCGCTTCCTCTTTGGTGCTAAAGAGGCAAGTGCAGGCAAGGAGTCCCTAGGCATCAGGCAAAGGTTTCTATATCGGTGCAAGAAGAACAAGACCAGTAGGACGGCAGGACAGAGGTCACCATGGAGCCTAGGACGGCGTCACCACCAGAGCCTTTGGCAGGCGAAGACCACCTTTTGTTAGGATAACTTGTACTAGTTGTATCCCTTCAAATTTGGCCATTGTTGGATCCCTTCCCACCTACATTTGGGAAGAGGACCAGGGCCTCTGTAAATAGGGCTAGCCACCACAGTAGGAGGGGGACGGATCGGAGAGAAGTCATCTTAGAACGGATCTGGGATCGGTTCCATTCCATTCTCAACCACACAAGCTCACCAAGCTCAAGGACACCTCTCCTCAGGAGGCTGTTCTTCCCTTGTACTTGTTCATCCTCGGCCCAAGAGGCAATCCACCACACCACACTGGAGTAGGGTATTACACCACATCTGTGGCCCAAACCAGTATAAACCCTGTGTCCTTTGTTCTGCGAGCTCGACGTGCTGAGCTTTGAGATTGCGGTGAGGGTGTGAGCTAGGGGGAGGAGAGATCTTCGTGCGCACCCCAGAGTTCGAACCTCAAGGGTTTTGCCAGAACCCGAAATCCAACATTTGTCGCACCAGGTAGGGGTGCGCTGAAGCTTTCCTTCTGTTGATCCACGTTCCACTGCTCCACCGCATCCATGGCGGACGCGCGTTGAGCCCGGGCCGAGCGCCGGGCCGCCCTCCCCGCCAGTGTCGCTTAGACCGCCCCTATAGGAGGGCCTCCCCATCGTTCTCCATCACCTGTTGCCAACGCTGCTACCGGCCCTGACAGCAAACAAGCAGCAAGCATCATCACTGCACTCCTCCGTGCAGTGGGACGGCCGCACCGCCACCCTGTCACTAACTCCGGCCGGTTCATCGTCCCATGTTCGTCGCGCACCAACGGATGCGCAGGCCGCACTGCTCATGGCACGCGAGCTCCTGCGCTACCGCCCGGTCGACGACCTCTATGAGGACTGGCTAGACCGCATAGCCGAGCTCGTCAGCACCGCTGGGGGCTCTCCTCCACCATCCCTCTCGCTGCCTCGCCCACCTCCAGACGCAGGCGACATAGCTCACGGAGCGCCTCCGCCGCCTCCACAACAAGGCGGCACCC
This sequence comes from Triticum urartu, assembly GCF_003073215.2. NCBI lineage: Eukaryota > Viridiplantae > Streptophyta > Magnoliopsida > Poales > Poaceae > Triticum > Triticum urartu. The sequence goes on along the minus strand of NC_053023.1, from coordinate 329,531,041 downwards.
TCGCGCCGAGAGGCGCAGCTCACGGAGCGCCACCGCCTCCTCCGCGTCAAGACGGTGTCCTCGCCCCAAGACGCGCGGTCCCGCGGCGTGATCCGTCACGCTGTGTGCCCGCGCACGGAGAAGGAAGCTGCCAGGAGGTCCCTCGACCGCAAGAAAACGCTCCTGTGCTCCCGGCACCACCACGACAAGATCGCGTGCCGCCTGCGGAGGCGGCGCGTGGACATCAAGGGCAAGCTACGCCTCTGCAGAGGGCCCAAGTGGCCACAGCAGGTTTCCGCGCCTTCACTCCCGAGCTGTGCACCGTCGTTTGGCCAGGCAAGTTCAAGCCGAATCTGCCTCCGTGCTACGACGGCATCCCCGACCCCGCAGAGTTCCTGCAGCTCTATGAGCTGAGCATCGAGGCGGCCAACGACAATGAAAAAGTCACGGCGAACTGGTTTCCCATGGCTCTCAAGGATGGCGCTCGCTCATGGCTCTTGAACCTTCCCGCGGGATCAATCTCCTCCTGGAGTGAGATGCGTGACCGCTTCATCGCCAACTTCTAGGGCAATCGCGACCGCCCTGCGGCCATGGTGACCTACGCCGCATCAAGCAACAGCCGGGAGAGACCCTGCAGAAGTACATCCAGTGCTTCAACTGTGTTCGCCTCAAGATCCCCAAGGTGACAGACGAGGCCATCATCTCAGCATTTTCCGATGGAGTCCACGACGTCAAGATGAAGGAGGAGCTCACCATCCACGAGGAGCTATGCACGACTCTGGAGCTATTCAACATGGCAACCAAGTGCGCAAGAGCTAAGGAAGGGCGTCTCTCCCTCCTTGAGCTCCCTGCTGCCAACCCAGAGGAGAACAAAGCCAAGGTCAAGGACGTGAAGTGCAAGGGAGTATCCGTGCTCGCGGCGGAGCCAGACACGAAGCACGGCCGGGACCATCCCGAGTCATCCAAGAGCAGCCGTCCATTCTACGCCTTCCACAACGTACACAGCCGCAACACCAAAGATTGTCAAGAGCTCAGGGCCATCCGAGATGGACGCTTCGGTCGGTGCGGGCTATGGCCTAGGAGGAGGACGAGGTGGAGGACACTGGGACGACCGCGGCCCCCGCAAGGAGTGGCGCGACTGGCCTCGTGAGGTCCACTGGTAGGAGCAGCCTCATGAGGGCGCCTGGCGCGACCAGCCCCGCGAGGACCGTCCTCAGGGCAATCCTGGCCTCCCTCCGCTGCCGCCACCACCAAGAAGGAATGACGGCCACCATCAGGACGAGGGGGCTGCGGGCTTCCAAGTGCCACACGCCATCGCTTGCATCTTGGGCGGTGCTTAGGCCCAAGCTTCCCAGCGCATCTTCAAGCAGTTCTCTCGCGAGGTGAATGCATCCCTCCCCAGGCTCGAGGCCACGCGCCCGCTCAGGTGGTGCAAGTACGCCATTACCTTCAGCTCAGAGGACCAGCTCAAATGCGCGGCGACCGCCGGCGTCCTCCCGATGCTCTGTTCACCCGTCATCAGCAATGTCCAAGTCACCAAGACCCTCATCGATGGCGGCGCGGGGTTCAGTGTCCTGTCCGTTGATACGTTCGATAGCCTTGAAGTGCCCTATGATCAGCTACAGCCTACCAAGCCCTTCTCAGGAGTGACCGACGGCTCCACCACCCCGATAGGGCAAGTTCGTCTCCTTGTCACCTTCCGCCAGCGCGGCAAATACCACACCGAGCTTGTCGAATTCGACGTCGCCTACATCCGTCTGCCGTACAATGCCATCCTCAGGTACCCAGCATTAGCCAAGTTCATGGCAGTGACCCACCATGGCTACAACGTCCTCAAGATGCCAGGAAGCGGCGGAATCATCACAGTCCCCTGTGAAGAAAGAGATGCAGTGTGCTCCCTCGAGCATGCCTTCCAAGGTGCAGCAATCGAAGACCCTGACAACGAGGGCACACAGTACCCTCCTGAGGCCATCCCCAAGAAGAAGAAGCATCTACTCCACACAGGGCCTCAGGGGGGCGGTGTCTCTAGCAGCGCCGCCTCAGGATTTGCACCCGCACCTGGGGTGCGTCCCTCCCTCGCATAGGAAGACGCTCCCGGCGCCCTCCTCGGCCGAGGCTCGGGGGCTCTCTTCTAGAGGGCCTCACTGTAACGCCCCGAGACCGATGCGCCAGGTGTCTTCCAGTTATTCATTGTTGTTGCCTTGTCATTTGCTTGCGTGTTGCATCTTGCCATGTCATCATGTGCATTGCATCATCATGTTTTCAAAACTTGCATCTGTCCGCATCTCCCAGTTCTCTCCGTTGTCTGTTCCGAGCCCCTTTCACACTCGCACGCGCCCGCGCACCTCCAAAATATTATTTTATAAGTGGTCGGAAAATGTTCTCGGAATGGAATGAAAGTTGGCGTGCGGTGTTGTTATGTTGTTGGTAGGTCTCCAGCCAAGTTTCATCGCATTCGGAGTCCGTTTGATGCCCCAATGGATAACTATAGCGACAATATAGTCGGTCAAATCGTCGGACGTTTTCGGCCTCCGGAAGCTGCTGCCGGGCCTCTCTCTCTCCTCTCTTCTGAGCCCATCTCTCTCTAGCACAGCCCACCTAAACCCCCTCTGACCGGAACCGTTCGATTGCGATCGAAGGGTCCAGAAACGGCCTCAACCCCACCAAACCCTAACCCCTTCCTTATATAAACATCCCCACATGCCATTTTGGCCTCCTACCTACCCCCCTCCTCAAATTCCGTCGCTAGCCGCAACTTCCCCCTCGGATCCGACGCCGCCAGCCCACCTCCGCCACTTGGCGCGCCGCCAGCGGCCAGCGGCCGCCCAGCGCCGCCACCCTCAGCCTATCGTGCGCCTCCACGTCGCCCCAGCGCCCGCTCCAGCCAACCCTAGTGCGCCATGCGTTCCCCCCTACGCCCCACTTCACAGTGGCCCTGCCAGGCCCATCCACGGCCAGCCCAAGGCCATCTGGGCCTGGACGAGCCCATCCCGCCGCCGCCGCACGCAACCGAGGCACGCCTGTACCTCCCTGTTCGTCCCCGCCGCCTAGCGCTGCCCGGGATCCCGAGCACAGCAACCTCGCCGGTGACCCCAGGTCCTCCCTCGCCGACCCCGTCCTCCTCCTCCTTCGTTTTCGCCGCCTCTCTCAGACCTTGCTCTCTCTCTCTCTCGCGCGCGCAGGAGAGATCACCTTCGCCGGAGTCGCCCATTCCATCACCGTCGAGGTCGTTGCCGGCCTCCTCGCCCTGAACCGTCGTCGGATCCGGCACCACCTCGCCTGTTTCTGCCCGTTCCTGACCTCGCTGTCCGCATCCACCGTCATTTCCCCGTGCGCCACCCTTGCCGGAGCTCGGCCTCTACCGCCGTGGCTCTCTGTTGACAACCCTTGCCGGAGCTCGGCCGCTACCGCCGTGGCTCTCCGTCGACCGCGCCCTCATCGACCGCACGTGCCTGGGCCGCGTCTTGCATCAGCGCAGGCCCAGCCGGCCCAGTTATCGTCCACCGACCGGGCCTTGGCCCAGGGTGAGAACCTGCCCTCTGTGTGCCCCTGTTAGGTGAACTGGATTTCGGCCCGACTCATGTTTTTTTTCTGCGGAGCGATTTACTATTTATCCAGGAGTTTGGCAGTTTTGCAGAAAACCCCCAAGCATCATGCATTTAATAACTCACAAACGGTGCATCATATTAAAACAAATTATATATGTAAAATGCTTAGAATTTTGTGTAGATTAACAATATGCAACTTTCATCCATGTGAAAAATGTTTAAATTGCTGTTTGCATTAATTTTGCTCTAGTGCGATGCTAAAATGCTTTATTTCATAACTAAATAACTGTAGCTCCATTTTAAATAAACTTTATATGTAAATGGGGTGGAAAAATGCCTAGTTTAACATGGTGCTCTCATCTTGCATGTTTAACAACTCTAAAATATGGTTTAGGCAGAACAGTACCAAATCCATTAATTGCACATGAGGGTTTACCGGAATTGTTGTTTGATGTTTCTGCCCTCATTTAAAATGCCTAAATGTGTAGTTTACTTCTGCCTCCCCTCTTGCCATGTTTAATAACATTTAATATTGTTGGGTACATAAACAAGGGAGAACTAAATAATTGATGTGATGTTTCGTCAATATGCAACTCGTTGCATATTGAGCTCCACTTAATTTGTAGTATTGTTTGTGCACTTTGCCATGCCATGCCTCATTAAATCGGACATGCATCATATTTGGTTGTGCATCATGCCATGTTTACGCTTGGTTGTTTACCATGTTATTTGCTTCTTTCCGGTGTTGAATAAAACTCCTCCAGCAAGGCCCAACCTTGGTTTTACATTTGCCTAACAACCTATTACCCTTCCCTTGGGTCGGCCAACCCGAGGGTCATCTTCATTTGAACCCCCTCGGGCCAGTGCTTCTCTAAGTGTTGTTCCGAACTAGAGTCCTTTGCAGCGCCACCTCGGGGAAACTTGAGGGCTGGTTTTAGTTGTACGGAGTGCTCATCCGGTGTTGCCCTAAGAACGAGATATGTGCAGCTCCTATCGGGATTGTCGGCACATCGGGCGGTCTTGCTGGTCTTGTTTTACCATTGTCAAAATGTCTTGTAACCGGGATTCCAAGACTGATTGGGTCTTTCCGGGAGAAGGAATATCCTTCGTTGACCGTGAGAGCTTGTGATGGGCTAAGTTGGGACACCCCTGCAGGGTATAAACTTTTGAAAGCCGTGCCCGCGGTTATGTGGCAAATGGGAATTTGTTAATATCCGGTTGTAGATAACTTGACACTTGACTTAATTAAAATGCATCAACCGCATGTGTAGCCGTGATGGTCTCTTTTCGGCAGAGTCCGGGAAGTGAACACGGTTCTTGTGTTATGGTTGTGCGTAAGTAGTTTCAGGATCACTTCTTGATCATTTCTAGCTTCACGACTGTTGTGTTGCTTCTCTTCTCGCTCTTATTTGCGTATGTTAATCACCATATATGCTTAGTGCTTGCTGCAGCTCCACCTCATTACCCTATCCTACCCATAAGCTTAAATAGTCTTGATATTTCCATGTTTTCATCTTATCAGACCGCAGGGACTTCCACCATGCTGATGGGCAACGGTTCAAGTTCTTCTGTTCATGGTGTTGGCACGGTCGATCTGAAGTTTACTTCAGAGAAGATCATGCGGATGAAGAACGTGCATTATGTCCCCTCTGTCAATAAAAATCTTGTTAGCGGATCTCTTCTGTGTAGGGATGGCTACAAGCTTGTCTTTGAGTCGAATAAATTTGTAATATCAAAGTATGGAACCTTTATTGGTAAAGGCTATGAGTCAGGAGGCCTGTTTCATTTATCCTTGTCAGAAGTTTGCAATAAAGTTGTTAATCATGCTTGCAACAATAGTGCATCAAATGTATGGCATTCACGTCTCTGTCATGTTAATTTTGGTTGCATGTGGCCACTAGCCAAGTTGAACTTAATCCCTAGTTTCACCACTTTCAAGGGATCTAAGTGTCAAGTGTGTGTGGAAGCTAAGCAACCTCGTAAGTCTCATGCGACTGCGGAAACAAGAAATCTTGCACCACTAGAGATCATACGTTCATATCTTTGTGAAATGAGTGGTGTGTTGATAAAAGGTGTTAAGAAGTATTTTATGATGTTAATTGCTGACTCCACTAGATACTGCCATGTGTATCTTCTGAAATCTAAGGATGAGGCTTTGAACTATTTCAAGATCTATAAAGCTGAATCAGAAAACCAACTTGATCGAAAGATCAAGAGGCTTAGGTCCGATCGTGGTGGAGAGTATTTCTCAAATGAATTTGATTCCTTTTGTGCGGAACATGGTATAATCCATTAGAGGACGCCTCCCTATTCACCTTAGTCAAATGGGGTGGCCGAAAGAAAGAACTGTACTCTAACTAATTTGGTTAATGCCATGTTAGACACATTGGGTCTCTCCAAGGCATGGTGGGGGGATGCGATATTGACTGCATGGCATGTCCTAAACCGAGTTCCCACAAAGAACAAAGAGATAACTCCATTCGAGGAATGGGAGAAGAAAAGGTTAAAACTCTCTATCCTACGAACTTGGGGTGCTAGAGGCGAGGGTGTCCCGATCTTTCGATGAGATGATAACTATCGATTTGGTGGAGACGACTTTGACGATCCGACTACAAACGTGCACGACGTTGCGCCTTAGCAATCGCTAAACCAATCTCCTGAGGTTACTGACGATGCCGGAAGCACGGTCAGCCTGACCACGAAGGTCTATTCCTGCAAGCAATCGAAGAACGAGCAAGAATATGATAAAGCAATCTAAATATTGCAAATATATATGAGGTATTGATAATGGTGGGGATCCGTAAGCGGTCTTGGTCTGGTCGTTGGACACAAACGAAGTACACGA